>NW_021319270.1:0-6244 GCF_001605985.2 Dendrobium catenatum | reverse complement strand
TCGACTAACTTAGTATCAATTCAAGAAATGTCAATTTATTTTGATGGAAAATCACATGATAGAGAGAATATTAACCATATCATGGATTAACCATAATAAAGGACCTTGAATCGTCCTAAGTTTTTTTTTTTATCAAACAAAAATTTAAGATGATCAATATTTAATAAGAACTGCTCATGAGTTTTCTCAAATGGAGTAATAAAGCTAAGAGTAAACTTAGCTAATATTTGATTTTAAAATATTACCATAAGAAAAAACTTCAGATGATGAACAAAAGTTTTTATGTAACTTGTCTATTTATCTTCATCGCATACCTTAAGATCCACATTCTATCAGAGTTAAACCACATGGCAGAGGACAAATCGTTATATCAATGTAGTACTCTTAGGAAATAAGATTTATAGGCATATTAAACTTTAACCTACAAGACGGTTTAATGGTGAGGGAATTTAGAATGATTTTCAAACTTTCAATATATTAACCAATATTTATACATTCCTAAAATTAGAAAATTCATAATATGGTTCAATAGAAGATTTGAAAATATATTTGAATTTAATTCAACGATTGTTAGGAACCTAGCAAAATTAGCTAAACTTTTGTGCTTTGAGGTTCCAAAAGGAAATGAGATTAAATATATATTCATCTAAAGCGTTAATCCACCCAAGTGGAGGGAGGGAGGGAACACACTTTTCTTTTTAGCATTGATAACCATTGGTCTTATTCTTTAAGTGTTTAGAGGAGTCAACCACAAGGAAGTTTTAATTACAATTTAATGAAGATAGAGTTAAATTTCTCTTTAAAAGAAATCAACCTACTATTTTCACTAGAAAAAAATTATTTTTATAAGTTTGACTTGTATTTGAACCTTCAAACTTTTCTCAATTTAATTGACTTTAATCTTGAAAATTTTGCATATATCAGATTATGGACACTGTCCTAGCATGCATATCAAGCTACAAAGGATATGTAACTACAATATGTTAATAGGAAAAGTAAAAAGTTTTGATTTGAAGGTTTGAGCTTTTGGATCCTATCCTACCACACATATTAAGCTATAAAAATATATAATTGTAATATGCTATTTTAGATAAGGAGAAAACTTTGATCTAAAAGCTCAAATTTTCTTAAGATTTGTCCAGCCACATATTGAGTTATAAAAAAATATATATAACTGCAACATATTAGCTAGGACACATAAGTTTAAAATTTTTGAAGACTTAAAGTTATTTGAATCCAATCCAAATAATATATTAAGTTACTAAAAGAAGTAACTATACATATTACTAAAGATTGGGCAAAGGGATTTTAGACCCAGTGCTAAGTCGAACATCAAGCTACAAGAAAAATGTAACTGCAACATTCGAATTAGCACAGGAAATTTCTTTACAAAAAGGTCGTACAAAGGATCTTCCCGTTAGTTTTCTAACAGGGTCCAAAATAAGACCTTTAAAATTTTTTAGATACCGGCCAAATTATCCAAAAATGAAATGAATAAAAGAACCGGCGAAAGAAAGGTAGTTACAACTTATGACAAGCACAAGTATACTACCGATGTAAGGGTATAAATCACTGCTAAAGATGGAGAGAGGATTAATCCCAATTGGAGTCGCCAGAAAAACCTTGGTGGGAAAATTTATGTCACCACGCAGATTTTGATTTCTGCTATTTTGTAATCGAATACTGCATTGAGAATAAAATATAATCTCGAGATATTGACATAATATTCTATAATGGATTCAATATCAAAATAAGGTTTTAAAAATTATTATTTCTATAATCAAACACAGTTCAAAGAATGACATATTATTTTGAAAAATAAATATGAAATTCTTAAGAATGTGTTTAAGAATAGAAATAAGCTTTTTTTGAAAAAT
This sequence comes from Dendrobium catenatum, assembly GCF_001605985.2. Classification (NCBI taxonomy): domain Eukaryota; kingdom Viridiplantae; phylum Streptophyta; class Magnoliopsida; order Asparagales; family Orchidaceae; genus Dendrobium; species Dendrobium catenatum. The sequence continues at coordinate 4,367 of NW_021319270.1, read as the reverse complement.
TTATTCATTCTTCTTTTTAGACATACCAAGGAGAATATTATATCATCTTAAAAGACAAACATAACATTCTTCAGGATATCCAAAAGCAAGAATGAGTTTTATAAAATTCATCAATTCTAAAATTGAATATATCAAATAGAAAATTATATTATCTAAAAAGACAATAATAATATCCTACAAACATATTTAAGATTAGAAATGAAAATTTTAAAGATATCTGCTTTCCCAAAGATTTTTTCCTTATTTTATATCAATAAAATAAGGTTTATTTAAGTCTGAGGTTCTCAAATCCCTATAGGAGCAAGCCCCTATAGTTAATTACATCCTAGGATGAATACTCCTAAGAAAACTCTCGATTAAAGCAGTGATTTAATACCCTTTGACTACAAAGTAAAATACAAGGAGCAGAAGTAGGAATTTTCCAAGGTGAAAGCACAATGTTGAACATTTATTATCGAGTCAAAGGATGAAAAGTAGGAGGTGTCGGATTCTGAGAAGCCCAGAGACAACCTCAATCTATCCTATGTTGGGCTTTACATTTTAGGAGAAAATTTTATATTTAAGTTGACATTTTATTAGAAATTTGGGATTTATATTCCCGGAGGGTGAGGACTTAAGATCTAAAAAGAATTTGCCTCAGAACATAAATCTAATTTGGGTACTACAAAGTGGTGACCAGAACCTAACTAACGAAGTGCAAATCTGGACTTACCCTGGCTGGATTGGGGAGCCAGCTAACCACCTAGGCGCTTTAAAACTATGTATCTAGTCTCTTATGAAAGATGGGTAGGGATGTTGTATAAGTTTTAAGGAATTGAGGGCCGACATCTAAGACAGGTCCTAATTAGCCCTTCAACTTTTGTAGGGTGAAATATGCCTAAAAATGCAACTAATATTTTAGATTCTTTTTTTATTTGTATCTAATGTAATGCATGCTAATTGACTCGAATGCATAAAATGAATATGAAACAGTTTTAAAATTAGGCTTAGAAAATAGGTTTTTTCCTAGAGATTGCACAACTTCCCCTTGACAGAACTGCACCCTCATAGGTCAAGTGGTATGCCAGAACCCACAGGCGGGGTGGTACCTAACAAGTAAGAGAAAGTAATAATATGCTTATGCTGACTCTCGGCGATCCTGAGCTTACTTCTTATATCATTAGTGTTACTATGTGAGCCTAAATTTTTTTATTAAAATTACAAGTAGAAGAATTTTATGCGTACCCTTACTAAAAAAATCTCTCTGATTCGAATCCAGGCTAAAACAAAACACGACATGCAATGGCCCTAAAAAAAGCTACTACACAAACAATGTAAACAAATAAATTAAATAATCCAAAATTATAATAACCAATGTCCAATATCCATATTACACCCAGAATTTGCAGAAAAGTAAAGTGGCTGGGCACCACTGACAACAAACTCGAATTCTAATCCTAAGAATGACGCAAGTGATTTTGAACTGGGATATACTGTTCCTTGAATCTTTATTTCTTCATCTTCTTTCTTCAATCATCTTGTTCTATCTTTTCTTCTTCTATGAGCTTCTCAGGTCCGCCGGGTTCTGGATATCCAAATGAAAAGAAACTCATTCCTAAGAGAGGTATTTTCTTTTCTATTTGGATATTGAATCATCCTAATTTGACTTTCCAAATAAAAGAGAATAATTCTTTAAGGTATATTCTCATTTCTTTAGATTCCAAATTGGGTGTGATATCCCACTTTAAAAAATCACTTTCACATTTTTTGACTTTTTAAACACATTTACATTTACATTACAATTCACATAAAGAAAATGACAATCTTGACCACCTACAGGGTTATCCTAAGCAGTTTATAATAAAAAAAATGATCCCAAGCAGTTATATATTAGCATTTAAATTAAATCACTCAGCCACACTTGGCCACACTCTTTTTTATTTGGGGGCTAAGCACCTGTAGCATTTACACAATTATTAATTAATTAGCCCCCTTTTTATTGCCCTGCATGAGTGTGGCCACCTGCAGAAAATTTTGTTAACAACCAGATCGCTCCTAACCTACGGGTAATCTAATCGTCAACCAAATCACATCACAGAGTGCAGTAAAAGTAAATAAACAAACACACCAATAGTTTTACATCCAACATGCAATGAAAGATGAGAAAGCCCGTCACACAGCAGTGAGAAAATAAACACCGGCCTAACCTAAATCTAGAGTCGGTTGTCCTAACAAACAATTCTAAGTATGTGCAACAGGTTGTGTTGTTTTGATATGTCCTATATAGGTTAATTATTTACTAAAGTTTTCTAATTGATTGAATTTTAATTTAAAAATGTTCACTAATTCTAGGGTAAGGTGTCACTAAGTTTTAAATGTTATTTGTTCCTATCCTAAAATGTGCATGCATCCTAAGTCTAAGTTCTCTAAGACTCAGTCCTTAATTTTTGTCCTTAAGTGTCACTACTGTTGTATAGGGTGAAATTTTTGTTATTACTAACCCTTAGGACTTTGCACGTGTGTAAAAGGAATTTAGGGATCTAAAATAAAACAAAAGTAATCCTAATAAAATTGAAGTTACTATAGGGACCTAAAGGAAGGATTCACGCACACCACATCAAGAGGCCCCTAAAGGTTTTCTAAGTTTAGAATACTCACAGTCCCCGGGGGCTACGACCCGGTGGTTCCGCCCGTAGCTCCTCTACCCGGTTGGATAGAAGCGACTGACGTCATTAGCTCCTTGTCCTTTTGTTCCCTCGACCGATACCATTCCTCGTAATTTATGTCAATAAAGAAAAGAAGACAGGTAAAATAGGGATTAGAAAGTTCATTTAATAAATAATAATGAAATAATAGAGATTTACTAAAAATAAAGACGTACCTTTCTTCGGGCTCGAACACTGGCTTTGTTTGATTGTACTTTTGAACATTCCGCTTTTGAATTCTTATTATATACCACTTTTTGTTGCCTCTGGTTGAACAAGCCGTAGCATAGAAGAGTTCATTTGGGGTTCCTAAGGCTTAATATTGGATGAGAAAGAGATAAGCTCCAGGAGACGTCGGCTAGGGCAGGCAAATGAAGAAGGATGGGAGCTTCGTTTTGCTTTCCTGGACTCGGTCGGGTAAGAGAGACGAAGAGAGAGGGTTCTCGCTTGGACTTCTTGTGAATTGAGAGAGGATTCAGCGAAAGAGAGAGCAAGCAGCTGCATGAAATGGGGCTGGGGTTCGTTCGGACAGAGAGCCAGAGATGTGAGAGAGACTCGACTTGGGCTTCACACGAGAGAGAAAGAGACGACGGGATTTCTATGTGTGCGAACTGTAGGTTTTCCGCCTGGAGCTTGCGAATGGCTGAGGGAGACGGACTTGAGAGGAAGCGATCGTTCCAGGGCTTCGAGATTTCATTTTTCTGAGTGAGATCGTGAGAGAGAGGGAGATGTTCTGTGCAAATCTTAGGGGAGATGGGGCGGTTGTTTCGCAAATTGCTGGGGAATTCTGCTTTACGAACTACCGAGAGAGAGATCGGGAGATTGTATTTTCTGTGAAGTATATCCATGAAAGAGTGAGGGAGGTAGTTTGAAATTTAAGAGGGAGTTGGGGTCATTTTTGGGTAGATATGGGAGAACATGGGGGCTGGTTTGAACCGGCCTCAATTTCATTTAATTAGTTTAAGTTATTATTAAGAAATTTATTAGAAAGCTTCTGATTTCATTTAAAAAAAGTTTTTGATTTTAATGGGTTCGAGATGAATTGATTTGGACAAGTTGAACTAATGTCGATTTGATTTAAATTGGCTTATAATGAATTAGCTTGATTTAATCGAAGCAATTTTTGATAAATGAAATTCGTGTTGAGTCAATTTAGTGGCGATCTAAGTCGAATTAGGAGGTTGAACCGATTTGAGTTTTGTTTGGAGTTGAATTAAGTCTAGATTGAAATGATTTTGATTTGGTTTGAACAAAAATGGTCGAGTCAACGCTACGTCAGCTGGTATCCACCTAAGGGAAATCCTATTGGATGACATCTACGCTAGGTTACTGAAACCTAGGAGCTAGATATTGAATTCTGGAAGATTGACCTCAAATAATGAGGTCAACAAATATATAAAAAAAAATAGTTATTCCCAAGCAGTTATTTATATGCAGAAAAAAAGTAAACACACTGGCCACGCTCCTTGTATTTGGGGGCTTTAGCAGCTGAAGCACATGTGCAAAGAATTTATAATAATTATGACTTTTTATGAATTTAGCCCCCTTTTTATTTCCCAGCATGAGCATGGCCACCTAAAGAAAACTATGTGAACATCCAGATCGTACCTAACCTAAGGGTAATCTAATCGCCAAACACGTCAATCCATCCACAGAGTGCAGAAAAAGTAAGTAGACACAGCA
>NW_021319269.1:1246904-1251004 GCF_001605985.2 Dendrobium catenatum | reverse complement strand
GCCAAAGTAAAATAACCCAGGGAGTAGATAATCAGCATAGAGGGTAATGATCAGCACAAAATTGAATATAATCATTGCTCAAAATTGGCCAATCACAATAGTTTGCACTAAAATAAAAACCCAAAATAATGTTAAACTTATTACCAAACCATTGATGAAAGAAATCCTTCCAAATATTAATATTACAAACCAACTAATGAGTATGTAGACCATAAAAACCAAAAGTTAAAGCAAGCCAACAGACATAAGATGATTTATCTCATTCCCACATAATATTGGAGAAACAAAAGATGAGTTGCAAATACCATGAACCTAGATAAGCTTAAGATTAATAATACTCTTAACATTCACCACCCGAAAGTAGACAACCAAGATAAAATCGGAATCACAATAGCAAATAGGCCAAATCTTGAACCAACATGAACAAAACTTAAGTTATAAAAAAAGGAAGATCAAGCTTATCGAATCTAATGATACCTTTAACGAAGGAAGGCAGTTGATTATAAGAAAATTTAGTAAGAAATTATAATTAGCACCTTGATTTGCTAATCAGCACAAGCATTGCCTTCTCTATGAATATGAGTCGACTTGACATTAAGGAAGATAAAAAGATGTTTAAATTCCTTAATAAGATAGAATAGTTCAGGACTACAAATCTACGCATCATTATCTTTGAGGCAATAAAGCATGCGTAAAGAATCAACTTCAATCCAAATATTAGCAAGAACATGAGAAAGATATAATTTCAAACCAAATAAGATAGAAGAAAGTTCAAAAAAATAACAAATCATTTAGGTAATGGGCTTGCATAAGCAATAAAAAATTTACAATTAGAAACTCTAATGATACCACCACAACCAAACATCTCCCCTATGATAGAACCATCACTATTTAACTTGAACATGTTTTGAAGAGGTTTAATCCAATAAATTAACCTTGAACCATCATTGTTAAATTTGTTCTTAAGGAGTACACCAAACTCCTTAGCAACATGAAAAAACCTTTAAAATTTTTAGAGCTCAACATTTCAAATAATTTTTCTTTTATGATTCATAGTAATAGTGTTAAAAAAGAGAGTTATTTCTAGCTTTCTAGAGGTAGAAGATAGTGAGAGAAGGAATAATGTTAGTAATTTGACCTCTCAAGTCAGTAAACCACAAATATAGAATATCCATAATAAAAATATTAACCTTAAATAATGAAGTTTGAATATCTCAACAAAATGAATCCAAATCGTAGTAGCAATTGGCCCAGACATAAAAATATGATGCATATTCTACACATGATAGCAACATTGGCATTGGAAGCCAAAATAAAACCTCTTTTAATTAAATTCTCATCAGTAGGCACATAATTATGTATAATTCTCTAAATAAAAGTAGAAATTGTAGTAGGAATGCTTTTATTCCATAACTTAGTAAAAACTTTAGAAGTAGAATGTGTAAATATGAACTTGTTCCAAGAATCCTTACTACTAAATATGCCATTGCTAGCCATGTTGCACAACAAAAGATCAACAATATTGTATATAAAGGAATTTGTAAGATATGAGTAATAATAGGTACAAGAATAAATTGAGCTACTTTTGGATAATCCCAACAATTACTAGTAATAAAATATTTGACCTTGATAGCTAAAGTAGAGACCAAATGGAGCATATGATTAATCAAGGTTTGATAGTTTAACAACTTGTGCCAAAAGAATAGATCAGCGTTGTTAAAACCCCAATGAATATAAGGTTTCGCTTTCCATTTGATATTACAAAGTCTTTTCCAAACTTTAGAATCTCCCTTTTTATAAGTACAAATGGTAGGATGATTGCCCACACATCATTTAGCATTCATAAACTTTGCCAAAGACTAGTTTTAAAAGTCATTGAACCATAATTTAAAGAAAAAAGCATAAGATAAATCCTCCATATTATTGCACCCCAAAGCACCTTCCTCCAAAGAATTACAACAATTATTCCAAGAAGACCAGAGAATTTTTTATCACTTGTACCTTTCCAAAAAAACTTATTGATCAAATTTTCAAGTTTATCACAAAATGAAATAGTAAGCTGAATAGTTTGAAAGATATAAATATGTAAGGAGCATAGAACACTCTTGATCAACACCAATCTGCCAGCAAAGCTAAGGAACTTAAATTCCAAAGAGCTGAGTCTATTTTGCACAAAAGTGCTCAAATTATCAAAAAGAAAAGATCTCTTACAACATTTAAAAAGAGGAACACCATATAATTTAATTGAAGAAAACCTTGCAAAATACCAAAAATACCTTTAATAGCAATAATGCAACCACTAGGAAAATTCTTAGAGCTGATAAAGTAATACTTATTTCTATTAAGATTTAAGCCACTCAATATTTCAAAATTATTCAAATAACGAATAAGCATACTAACCATATTCACAGAACCATTGGAAAAAAGTATAACATCTTAAACAAGGAATAAATGGAATATAGGAAAACCACCTAAAGCTCTTAAGTAAAAATTTGGGTGGGTTTCGTAGAGGTGGGTAAGACCTCTAGAAGGTACTCAATTACATTTATGAAAAGAGGAGGGGAGAGAGGATCACCTTGTCTAATACCATAAGAAAATTTAAAAAAAAAAACTTTGCTTTTATAATTAATAATAATCGAAAAAGTAAGAACCTTCAATACATCTTTTGATCAAACAAAAGAAGTTAAAATTAAAACCAAAAAGCTGTAAGATGTAATACAAAAGCTTCTAGTTAATGTTATCATAAGCTTTAGCAATATCTAATTTAAAAATAATGTTAGCACCTCTCACTTTAAGTTCTAGGTCTCGAATGATTTCTGGAGACAAAAGGATGTTATTAGAAAAAGCACTACATTTAATAAAGCTCACTTGATAAGGAGAAATTATTTTAGAAAGCAAAGGGGATAAAAAATCAATAAGGATTTTTGAAATAGCTTTACTAAAGAAAGAACACTGACTAATAGGACAAAAATCACCCCACTTACTAGCAGGTACCTTCTTAGGGATAAGCATAATAGAAGTACTTGAAAAAAACTTAGGAATAGAATTAGCATTAAAGAAATCCAAAATAGCCACATATAAATCATCACAAATAATATTACAAGTTTTTGAAAAACATTAGTAGTAAAACCATCATGCCCAACCATAGAATAAACATTCATAGCAAAAACAATCTTCTTGACTTCCTCCAAGGAAGGCAAAAGGGTAAGATTAATATTCTCCTCCTTATTAATGATGCAAAGAATAAGGTCAATTTAGGTAACTGTATGAGGTTCAAAAATTTTATTAAATAAATTAGAGAAATGATCTGCAGTAGACTTAGCAATTTCCTCCTCATCCTCAATAGTGATCACCTAATGAAGCTCAATTTGATAAATAAAACTTTAGCTTTATTCTTCCTAACCAAAGAATGGAAATATTTAGTATTATTATCCTGTTCAATAACATGTTTAGAAGATAATTTTTCTTTGCAATAAATGTCTTGCTCTTAAACTTTCAACAAGAAAATCTTAGCATCTTTCAAATTATATAAATTTACATCAAAAGGATTATTTTGGCAAATAAGTTCATAGGAATTAACTTTCAAATTAGCACCTAAAATATTAGAAAAAAGATTTTTAAAAACATTTCTATTCCACCAATAAAGTTTATTCTTAAGTCTTTTGAGTTTTAGCCACAATCTAGTCATCCCAACACTATCATTATCGGGATGCAGAGGAGCCTCCTAATTCTCTTTGATTAAATCAGTGAAGGAGATATTTAACAGCCACATATTTTGAAATTTGAAAGTATGATAATAACCAAATTGCCTTGATTTGATACTAATCAAGAGAGAAGAATGATCATAAAAAGTTTTACTTAAATGCTCAATAAATGTGTTATAACTAGAATTAATCAAAAAGCATTAAAAAGAACATGATATAAACATTGCCACATATTACCAAAATTCGAAGCAAAAGGATTAATAGTTAAACCAATTTTAATAAGATTACATTCCATCATCGTGATATTAAAGTCTTCCATAGATTGATAATTAGGGTTAGATCCACCAAGCCTTTCTGATGGATTAGAAATAGTATTAAAATATCTACCAACTAACC
>NW_021319269.1:1234901-1246804 GCF_001605985.2 Dendrobium catenatum | reverse complement strand
AGTCCGAACGCCGTTATGGGATTTTATTTTCATCCTTAGGGGTGATATAATTTTCCGAACGAGCTGGTTCGACTTTTAGAATTAAGATTCAACCTGAATTCTAATTCCTAAAGAAAACTAATATTTTTCAAAATCTGTTTTCAAAATTCCACCAACATTCATGCATATAGTAATTACTATGATCTAATACCTCCTCCAACAGGTTCTAAATGTCATTTAGAATGAGTTTGAATCAACCCCAATTTTTATCAAATTTGTTTTTCCAAGTCAAAAAAGGTTGACCAAACCAAAACAAAACTCTCTAAACTTAAAATCAAATCCTCTAGATCAAATAGAGGCATTGAAACCCTTTGGGATGGTCCATTGTGTCCCAAGAGGTCAACCCTAGGTGACTCAACCCATAGGCTTGCTTAGATTAGTGATATAGCTTAGCCTAAGTGACTAAGATAGGCTTCCCATGAGCCATCTCCTAGCCTAGATTAAATTGTCCTAAACTAACACTTGCATTATGTGACCAATGACCCTATGTATCTACCATGGTCAACTTAGCACATGTCCTAATAAAGGTTTTCCAATAAAGTTGAACCAATGCCATAAAAATAAAAATTCCTAAGCCATTTTGTAACCTAGACCTACCTAATGGATAAATAAATGTGGCACATAATTTGCTTTATGTTTTTTTAGTCAAATATGCTTAGCTAATATTATACCATTTTAAAAGATATGCTAATGCTTCACTATTGATTTAAAAAAAAGAAATAAAATTTACTTTCATAATTAAACATAGTATCAGGAATGTTAAACTCATCCCAAATGACAAAAGGAATATTCACCAATCATTTGGAATATAAAACTAATCATTGTATAAAGTATGCATCCCCAGGATTCTTCCCCTACCTTAGAGAACTAAGATAAGGTTTATTTTTTTTAAGTAGGTTCTAGATTCCCTATAAATGCAAGCCTTTATATTTTTTTTACACCTTAAGACAAGTCATAAGACACCTGTTGATTAAATCGAAGACTATAAATTTTAAATTCTTTAAGATTTAGGAAAATATTTGGGTTTAAAAGTACGAAAGAAAATATTTAGATTTTAGATTTTGATATTTTAAAATTTTAAATATTAAATGATTAGAAAACCCTCCTAGGGATAAGAGAAACTAGGGGGGTGTATAATCTAGATTTTATTTGTCCTAAAGTTAACTTCTAGCTAACATCTTAAGCACTAAGCAATGCTATATGAACACAAGAGAATATTACTCTATACCCAAGGAATCAAGTAGATATGGATTAGAATATTTAATTTAAACTCTTTAAATATGTAAATGCATCTATGTAATGTAATGAAATGATATGTGAATGTAATGTATAAAAAAAACTTTATTCACTTAAAATGTTAGCAAATTATATCCCAATATATATTCTAAAGTAAGAGTGTCCAGACTCCACCATAATAAGCTAGGATTTCCACTCCTATATAATATAGATTTAAATAAGATTTCTTATTACATTCATTGAGTCTTTTAGCTCCTAGATCTTCTATAAGATTTGAAAAGACAACGATCTTTAAAAAGAAAATTATTTATTTTCTTTTAAAACTTCTACATAGATAAAAGCAATCCTTTAAATATTCTTAAAAATCATTACAATTTATAAATCACTTCATCTATACGTACAAGATGTCTACAACTTTAATATTAAAATTTTATATTTATATTTGCACCTTGGTACATTCTACTTCTACAAGAAAATTAAATAATAATATATAAAGTATTTAGAAGTGCAATACATTTGTATAAAGTAAAACACTAAGTAATTATGAAAATCAAGCTAGTCAAAGAGGAGGCGTGAGGAGAGAGAAGCTCCAAAAATTGAGGAAGGATTTGGAAGGAGTTTTTCGGCTGCATTATTTGTAAATGGAGGATGGTGGCCGGTCATCCAAGGATGACCGGAACACCAATTCCCTTAAATCTATTGCGCGTCCAACTCTGTTGGATACAAAAGGTAGTTTTACATTCAATCGCTGCTTTTCTAGTTTTTTTAACTCTCCTCTAGTGATTAGAGAGGAAGGTTTAGCTTCTAAGAAAAATTCTTGGACAGAGAGTGGTAAAGGAAAAGAAGTTTTGGATGCTTTGAAAGTAATTCTTGCTCATCCTTGCCTGTTTTGATCCCTAGAGCTAATGATTTGGAGCTTCCACCTCTGGTGGCACCGATCACAATTTGAATAATTCTAATGTGTGGATTAGAAAACCACACATTAAAATTAATTTGACTAAAATTCATGAAGGAAGTAAAGATGCTAATGTGGTTAAACTTGACTTGGAAAATGAAAAATCCAATGTTCATGTTCTAAGAAATTCATCGGTAGTGAAGATCCTTTGCAAAAACTTGCCCATCTCAAATTGTGCTTTTGAATTAAGGAGGCAATGGGTAAATTTGGAGGATTTCATATTACTTCACTTGGATTAGATTGGTTCTTGTGCTCCTTTCAATCTCAAGAATCAATGGAGGAAGTTCTCAGTGGAGGTCCTTGGTACGTGGGAGGTTTTATCATTGGACTAGATAAATGGACTCCCAATTTTTCTCCTTATTCCTTGGATGGGATTTCTTCCAAGATTTGGGTTCGTCTTCCCCACTTGCCATTACACTTCTACGACGAAACCAACATTACAAGAATTATTTTGAGTATAGGGACTCCATTATTATTGGATGGAAACATGTTTAGATGGGGGAGAAGGGAATTTGCTAGAGCATGTGTTCGGGTAAAATTGAACTCGAAACTCCCTAATGGTATTTGGGTTGAAGGAATTCATGGAAGATTTTTTCAGAAATTTTAATTTGAGAATTTATCTTCAATTTGTTTCAAATGTGGAAGAATTGGACATAAAGTTGTGGTATGTCCAAATGGTTTTCAAAATCTAGATTTAAATGAGAAGGAAGTTCACAAAGAGAATTTATTAGTTGAAGATAGATCTTACGGACCATGGATGCACATCAAATTCAAATCTAATAGAAAGATTAAAAGTGTTAAGAGGGATTTTCAGTTAAATCCTGGAGAAGATTTTCAACCAGTTCGCTGGATTTCAGAACGCCATCCCTTGAAGACAGACCAAAATTCAGTAGAAAAAACTGCTGAAATCAAGGGAGGAGATGAAGTTACAGTTAGTCTAAATTCAAATTTTGTTGGTTGAGCCGGTTATAGCTCATAATACAAATATTGAATACAACCAATCAGGTTCATTGATTACTGAATTTAGAGATGAAATTACTGAAGTTAATTTGGTGATTCCATCAGATGAGGTAGATTCTACTGAAGTTCAACATAACATGGCTAAAATTTTACGATTTCAAAATACAAATTTTGAAATCCCACAAATCATGGTGACAGATAAGGTTGTTGAGGAGCTGAAGCCAAATTTTACCTCCAACAAATCCAGCTGGACAAATTGCTATTATTCCATCGGGTATTGTTGAGAATTTGGATATTCAAATCCCACAAATGATGGAGGCTGTTAAGGAGAAGTTTGAGAAGGAGAAGATTTTGATTTGGACTTCTTATAAGACTGTAAATAATTCAGGTATATTTGCTAATAAAGATAAAATAAGAGATGAATTTTCTAATACCATCTCTCCTTCTTCCACAATCAGTTTAAGTTCAAAAAAACTGTTTTATTAAAGAATAAAAACGGTTCTTCATTGGAGCCAGTTTCTTCCGGCTTTAATCACAAGCTGTTCAAAGAACTACAAGAACTACGACCTGTGAAAGATCAAACTAGAAGGAGGATTACTGATCACAGAACGAAGAATGATTTGAAAAGTTCTTCTCAAACAATTCAGTAATATGATGCATGAAAATCTCATTGCAATCTGCAAAGCCGTAATAGACATTAAGTTGGAAATTCTAATCAAAGAATTTTCCATACTAATTGCTTGGTATTACAGATTAGATATTTGGAAAAGACATCTAAATTACCTATTATTGTTTTTCATAGGTGATTTGAGATTGTCTTATCATTTTTGTAATTTTCTTTTGATTTCCTTTAATAGCTATTTTTTTCTTTTGGCATTTTTGTTTTTTAAACTTACTATATTTGTTTATGGGATCGTTACTAGATCCTATTCTTTAACCGGATGGGAACTCTGGGATACTAACAAACCCTTTGGTTATTTCAAATTATTGGTATCCCCTACATCTCAACGGTTTCAAAATAGGAAACAGTGGGTTCCATTTCAAATTAATAGGTTTATTGATAACGAAATTGCTTTCAATAAGGATCCTTTTTCTCTTAATCAAGTATCTTTTAGTTTTTTTATTTTCTAGTTTGTATTAGGTTGTTATACTATTTCTAATGCAACTTTGCATTTTCTCAAAAAGAAAAAAGTAATTAAGAGCCAAATATATCCCAAAGAGCCTAAGGTGCACCAAAAAGAATTGCAAACATGACATCAAGAGTACAAAAAGTAAAAACAATAAACATGAATACCAGTTAGGCATTGGAATCCAAATAATTTAAAATAAAAAACAACCATCTTAGCCTATGCTAGAGTCAGTTTCCTTATCAAATCATCTAAAATGTGTGTAAAAAGCAATGTGATTTGGATAGATCCTAAGTTTATTTTATTGAAAGTTATCAACATTTTTGTTTTATTTGTTTAAGGTCAAAGGCATTTTATTTAATTTAAGTTTTAATATTTAAAAATTATATTTTATTTAAAGAATAACTTTTAGCATGAATTATTTATTCTATTTTTTAAAGGACATAAAGTTCCTTAACTCTTAAGTGCCAAGAGTCATTAATTAGCAATCTCTAGGCACATATTGTATTGCATTTGATTCCCCCTAAAGGATCAAATCTAATGCAAAGAGTCCTTCATATTATTTAATTGATATCATGTCTAAGGTTTCAAAGCATATTATCAATCAATCACTTTAATGACACGAATCTTTTATTGAAAGATCCTAAACTCATAATTATAATGCATTTGATTCCCCCTAAAGATTAATTCTAATGTATAAAGTCATTTTTTTTAAGTTGTTTACTTAAAATATTCTCTTAAATTCAATTTATTTAAAGCAAGTTGTTATTTATGTTTATAAAATTTTAATTAATTTTAATTTTATTATTCATTCTCTAACTTTTGTTATAAATAATTTATTAAAATTATTTACATTTATATTATTTAAATGATTCAATATTGTGATTTGTAATTTATTTATGGTTTTATATATTCATCTTACTAATTTAATTTTGATATTTATTATTATTTATTATTTTTTTATTTAAATTACTTTAAATGTTTATCGTTAAATCATATTTACTCATAATAACTAAGTTTGACTAAACTTTGACTTCTATTTTTCCTAAGACTTCACATGTTTATGATTTTTAATAAGTTTTAATTTTAATTTGATGTTAAATGTAATGATTTTGTACTCTAAATATTTTTATTTATTTATTTACAATTTTTTTAAAAATAGCCCTAATTAATTGAATCAATGATTCAAGAAAAAAGACTAGTTTCTTTTTGAAACTAAATCAATTTCAAACTACTTAAAATCATCATTAGAGATCATGAATAAACACTAAAGATGATTATTAGATTTTAGAATCATTTGAATTTTTTTATATTTTAATCATTTCATTTATTTATTTAGTGAATACATTAAAATTTTTTTAATATTATTTTTTACTTTATGATGGAGATTTTATTATTTAATGAAATTACTTTGAATTTATTATTGATTCATCTTTACTTAGTTTTTTTGCTTATTTTTAAATTATTATTTTTTGTAGGGAAATTATGGGGAATTATGCCCAATTTCATTCAAATAAAAAATAGGTTACAAAAAAGGTTACAATTAGGATGTTTGAAAATGATAAAATCTTATATACAACAACAACAACAACAACAACAACAAGCCTTTATCCCACTACGTTGGGTCGGCTACACGAATCCTTTTTCTCCATTGTGTCCTATCAAAAGTCAAATTCTAGTTTAAATCTAATAAAGAAAGGTCATTCCTAATATTTTCTAACCAAGTCTTTTTAGGTCTACCCCTACCTTTCTTAACATAAGTCAAATCTAATACCTATACTCTCCTAACCGGGTCATCGCAAGGCCGCCGTTTTATGTGACCAAACCATCTAAGGCGACTTTCTCTAATCTTATCTTCTACTTGAGCTACTCCAACCTTTTCACGTATATGGTCATTTCGTATCCTATCTCTAAGGGTAAAACAACTCATCTTATATATCAAAAAAAAAAAAAAACTAAGCAATAAAGCTTAAAAAACATAAAACAAATTCTAAGAAAAATAAAACACCAAAGGGACTCATAATTATTTTAAATTTTCATCTAAAGCATCAGACATATCTCAAATAAGTGGGCACTAATAAAAGATGGCTACCAAGGTTGCTGACAACCTCTTCTTTTAAATTACTATATCGAACTTGATTAACCAGATCCCTTAGTAGCTGATATTCCAAATTTTTATAAACTGTATCTCATGTAATTAATCCAAAATTAAACTATATCATAATAGTCCAAATTAACCAACCAGAAAAGACTTATTAAGCCATCCAAAATACAGAAGATATGCCAGAACTTTTGTAATCAAAAGAAAAATAAACTCCAGACCTTATCAATAAAGAAACTCCAACCCAACACAATCAAGTGAAAGATCAATATAAAACAACCACATAATATCTTAAACTATTAGTCAAACCAAAGCATTTTAAATGACCAAATGCTTGATTTTGCAAAATAATTTACAAGAAACAAACACTGTAAGAATAGCAAACTTAATCAACCAACCAATTGTTACCATACATTTATGATTCCAAATAAATCTTCTATTGTTTCATTTGTCTCCATAAGAAATAGATCAAGAAAAAAGTAATCATGAAAAATGAATTTCTTAGATCCTTCTCCTTACTAAAATTTATAATAAAATAAAAAACTTGAAGAAAATTAGGTCTAAGTGTAAAATTATTCAACCCTGGTATCAATAAAAAATTATAACAAAAGAATAATCACAGTAAAAAAAGTTATAATTGTGATTTCCATCCGCTTTACCAAAAAAAATATAAACTTGAGGAACATTTAAATTTCTTTCTTCAAGAAGGTTAGCAATTTTTAAACATTTTAACATGGCCATCCAAGAAAAATTAAGAAAATTGCATTACTAATCATTTATGCTATATTACAGAATACAATTTCACCTTAGATAAACAATCATAAAAAGTAGCATGAAATATATTAAAATGAGGAAGATTCACCGTCCCCAAGAGACATAAGTATTCATCTAATTAGAGATAGGAATATTAGAAATGATGATAGAAACATTAGAATCAAACTAATCCTGCAACTTCTAACCATCCAAAATGATCACATTGTTTATACTAGTACAGCAAAAAGTATAAAAATAAATAATGTAATTTTTTACTCCTGAAGAATTCTACCTCTTCACTAAGTATCCAAAAGAAAAGATAAGGAACTATTAGAATTGATATATAAGAAATTTTATTAGAAATAATTCTCTTAGTAGAGTATAGAAAATTCCAATAAGCATAAGAAGAAAGCAAAGGCGGCTTCCACAAAGAAAAATTTTTAAAAATCACAAAACCAGATAGAAGGTTAGAACCATTTAAAATATTCCAAGTAAGAGAACAATTTTAAGCAAAGTATGAAGCATATAGATCTAGTACGCCCATACTCCCAAAAATCTTAGGCCTACATACCTTTTTCCAAGTAATAGCATGAATTCTCCTAACAGAAATATCTCCACAACAACAACATCAAGCCTTTATCCCACTACGTGGGGTCGGCTACATGAATCCTTTTTCTCCATTGTGTCCTATTAAAGTTCAATTTCTCGTTTAAATCTAATAAAGAAAGGTCATTCCTAATATTTTCTAACTAAGTCTTTTTAGGTCTGACTCTACCTTTCTTAACATAAGTCAAATCTAATACATCTACTCTCCTAACCGGGTCATAATTTATCCCACAACATTTTATGTGACCAAACCATCTATGGCGACTCTCTCTAATCTTATCTTCTACTGTAGCTACTCCAACCTTTTCACGTATATGCTCATTTCATATCCTATCTCTAAGGGTAAAGCCACTCATCCACCTGAGCATCCTCATCTTTGCCACACTTAACTTAGTATTATGCTTCTCTTTTAATGGATAGCATTCTTCCCCATAAAGCATTGCAGACCTCACTATCATCTTATAGAATTTTCCCTTAAGTTTTAGGGGAACTTTTCTATCAGACAATAAGCCTGATTCATTCCTCCACTTCAACCATCCAACTTGAATTCTGCTGGTAATATCCCCATTTATTTAACCATCACTATGAACAATAGATCCAAGATATCTAAAATGTGTACTCTTATTAATGACTTGATCACCCAAAGTCACAATCCCCTCAGTAGGTCTATTACTACTAAAATTACTCTCCATATATTCTATTTTAGATCTACTTAAACGAAAACCTTTAGTCTCTAATGTTCACCTCCATAATTCAAGTTTACTTTCAACTCCCTCTCTAGTCTTAACAACTAGAAGAATATCATCAGTAAAAAGCATACACCAAGGTACATCCTCTTACAAATGACTAGTGAGAACATCGACTAAAACAAAAAGATATGGGCTTAAGGCTGATCCTTGATGTAACCCAACCGAAATAGGCAAATACTTGGTCAAACCACCTTGTGTTTGAACACAAGTAATAGCTCCTACATACATATCTCTAATGATTTGAATATAAGTATTATTAACTCCTTTATTTTCAAGAACTCTCATAGCACTTCTCCTGGAACATTATCATATGCTTTTTCTAAATCAATAAATATCATATGTAGATCCTCCTTATTTTCTCTATATTTCTCCATCAAACCTATTAATAAATGATTGGCTTCCATAGCCGACCTACCCGGCATGAATCCAAATTGATTTTTAGATACATTAGTATCACGCCGCAACCTATGCTCCATAACTCGCTCCCATAGTTTTAAAGCATGACACATTAACTTAATTCATTTATAATTCGCACAATCTTATGCATCACCTTTATTCTTAAAAATAGGAATTAACACACTCATTCTCCACTCATCTGGCATCTTTTTAGTCTTTAGAATAGTGTTAAAAAAATTTAGTAAGCCAAGAAATTCCTTCATCTCCTAAGCATTTCCACACCTCTAATGGAATATCATCAAGTCCAACAGCTTTTCCACCCTTCATTTTCTTTAAAGCCTCTCTAACTTTGGTTTTACTAATACGCCGATAAAAACATAAATCTTTATTTTCATTTAGGGTGCTAAAGTTACTATAGTCAATCTTATTCTCACAATTTTCATTAAAACATTTAGCAAAATATCTCACCCACCTTTGTTGAATATCATCTTCTAAGAAAAGTATTTTTTGACCTTCATCCTTCATACACTTCACTTGAACTAAATCCTTACTACTCCTATCTCTTTGCTCGGCTAACTTATACATATATCTTTCTCCCTCCTTGGTATCTAATCTATTATATAAATCACTAAAAGCTAAGGTCTTTTCATTGCATATTGCTTTTTTATAATGCTTATGAGCCTCTTTATATCTTTCCAATTATCAGAATTTTTAAAATTAAACAAATTTTTATAAAGTATATGCTATAATTCCTTGGGTTCTTTGGTGAAGAAAATTGCCTAGATCTTCCTTTGTAATTTCTACTCGTTACTTTAGAACATAGGATGTTATCTTAGAGTGGTCCTGATTTACTTTCATGTTGGCCAAAAATAATTGGAATATCTCTTTATGGTTGGCATATATGCGAGTAAGGATAAAAAAAGTTGGGTTGAAGCGAATAAGGGCATAACAGAGAAATGAATATCACTCTGTATGAGAAGTCAGGAAAGGGTGATTTTAGTAGTATAATACCTAAAGTAGGCATCCTCATTCTCTTTAGCTAAAACGTTATCATCCCTACCAATTCTAGTCCCTACCAGTTCTAGAAGAATATCCCTTAGAGAGTTAGGGTTGATTGCTGATACTAGCCATTCCTAAGATGTGGGCACTTGAAGGTTAGAAACATATAAGAAATTGATGAAAAATGTATCCAAAGAATGGATACGGCAAAAAATGAAACAACTTTTTGTAAAATGCCTTTTACGAGGCATCCTTTCGTACAAGATTTTTTAACATGTGATTATATAGACAAACAAGTGTTCATCCAGGATTGTCAAAATATTAAAGATCATTTTAATTACGGTTAGGTTCATTCCCCATAAAAATTAACAATAAGATTGTACAGATAAAATACAATTTTGTATGTATAATATGCAATCAATTACTAACACCAACTAGAAAATCATCCCCACTCATATAGAAAAAATTGCATATATTATACAGTATGATTACATCATCATATAGTATGAAAAACTAAGTTTTGTGTGCTCAACTTGGAAACTTATCATGTACAAGTTACAGAATTCGTACAGGACAAAACAATTTTGTACGGTAAGAAAAGAACACTATAAAATAAGACAAGATAATCAAAAAATATTCTCAAAATAAATCACCTTACATCAAATGACATGCTTCCAATAAAATCAAATACGAAACTAAAAAATACAAAACTAAACGCACAAAAACAAACAAAATAAATAAATAGAGATAAATTAAACACACATATTCAGAACAAATTAAGTTTGTAGAAATTTAAATTTAAGCATTAAGATCAATCACACCTAACCTGGTTCTTAAGGTGCTAAATATGTTAAAGGCTAGTGGTTTTGTGAAAATATCTACAAGTTTATTTTTAGTAGCAACGTTATGGAATTAAATTTCTCC
Organism: Dendrobium catenatum; assembly: GCF_001605985.2. Lineage (NCBI taxonomy): Eukaryota > Viridiplantae > Streptophyta > Magnoliopsida > Asparagales > Orchidaceae > Dendrobium > Dendrobium catenatum. The sequence continues at coordinate 1,235,959 of NW_021319269.1, read as the reverse complement.
CTTAGCTACATGATCTCTAATGATATGACTCCTTATGTCTATATGCTTGGTTCTGGAATGTTGAACAAGATTCTTTGAAATGAAAATGGCACTAGTATTATCACAAAAATTTAAAATTATGTGTTGACCTCATTTTTATATGAGGTCACTAAGGCCCTTCACAACTTCAAATCAATCCTAGACCTTAGGGCCTACTCTAGTCCTTAAGATCCTTTCTTAGAGCCAGACCTTAGGATCTATTCTAGACCTTAGGATCCATTCTAGACCTTAGGATCCTTTCCTAGAACCAGACCTTAGGATCCACTCTAGACCTTAAGATCCTTTCCTAGAACCAGACCTTAGGACCTACTCTAGAGCTTAAGATTCTTTTCCAGACCCTAGATCTTAGAACCCCTCTAGATCTTATGACCAATCCAAATTCAAATCAATCCCTACCTTTGATTAATTCCAACCTCAAATCGATCTCTACCTTTGACCAACTTCAACTTCAAATCAATCTCCACCCTTGATCAACCTCAATTTTAAATCAATTCCTGTATTTAATCCACTCCAATTTCAATTTGATTCCTACCTGTGATCAATTTGAATCTCAAACTCCATCCAATTCAAATCCAAACTAATTCAATTCAAATCAATTCCAAACCCTTTGAAACCACTTCCAATGAATTTCAAATGTTAAACTCAACTTGTTGAATTCAAACCCAAACCTTGGGTCAACTTGGTTGACCAAGTCAACCAAGTTTGACCCATGGACCCATACACCCTTCCTCTTTCAAATTTTTGAATCAAGTCCATTCCAAGTTCTTTGAATGTATGGGATGACCCCTTGGGTACCCAAGAGACCCCTCTTGGTGACCCAAGCCTTGGGCTCACTTGGGTTGGCCATATGGCTTGACCCAAGTGACCAAGAAGAGGCCTCCCTTGAGCCATCTTTTGATCTTAACCAAATTGAATCCAAATCAGGGTGCCATTGAGTTCCTATGGACCCAACACACCTTCCTTGATCAGCCCATGCCTTGGGCTAGCTTGGGTCAAGAGTTAGGCTAGCCCAAAGTGCC
>NW_021319269.1:1225247-1232174 GCF_001605985.2 Dendrobium catenatum | reverse complement strand
AAAGTCAAATTTTGACCCCTTAGTTAACGTATCCGGGTAATCCTTTAAAATCTGTTAACTTCTCCAACCTCTAAAATTCTTTTAATATGTTATTAAAATTCTCAACTAACCCATTAAAATCAGTAATCAATTCCCCTTAATATTAATTTACTTCTGTGATTCCAACCAATTTAAAATAATTTAATTAACCCCGACTGCTACTAGGTAACCCAGGCCTACGAGGCTATTAGCTTAGCCCCAAGCAAGGTAAAATAAACTTCACGGCCTCGGTGTGAAATAAAGGTAGCAATCAATTAATTTTTAAAAAACATTTAATTAAAATTCCTAATTTATTAATATTTAAAGTTTAACTCAAATCTCTCTTTTAAGCCTTAACAAACCCAGAACTTTAGACAATTTTGATTAATCACCCAATTTAGGATTTACCCTAGCCACACGACCTTTTACACACACTTTAGATGATGTGCTAGGACAACCAACTCTAGATCTAGGTTAGGCCGGTGTTTACTTTACTGTTGTGTGCCAAATTTTTCGTGCAGACATCAATCCAAGATGATTATCTGGATGATAATAATCAAGTTGAACTAATTATACAGGATGATAATATTATAAACCTGGATGATATTTGATGATTAGTTGCTAATTAGGGTTAATTTGGAGCCCTTGTTTAAAAGATCTCTTATTTTCTCAAGTGGAGATATTTTGCTATTGTCCAGATCAGAGAAAGCCAAGAGGAGAGGAAGAGTAAGAGAGAGAGAGGATCTTGTGAGGGGGGTTTGTGAGGGTTTTCACAAAGGTTGCTCCAAGTAAGGATCTATGTCATATTCTCTGGCCGTCGTGCTTGGTACCATGGCGGATCTTGAGAGGTCTACTTTAGCAAGTGATCGAGGTTCTTTGCCTTCTTTTGGAGGAGGCAAAAGGGGTTTGGTTCTCTGCCTTCTTTTGGAGGAAGCAAAGGAGTTGGGTTCTTTGCCTACTTTAGGAGGAAGTAAAAGTAGTTGGGTTCTCTGCCTCACCAAGGTTGGTGGAAAGGAGTTTTTGCACGGGCTTCTCTACCTTACTGTGGGGCAAAAAGGAAAGACACTGTGTTTAGTGCAATACTAATAGGAGAGGCTCCGGGGAGTGGACGTAGGTCAAGTTGATCGAACCACTATAAAATCTTGTGTGTCTTTCTTATTATACTTCTGTATTTAATTTCTGCACTTTGATTTCTATGGTGATTATTTGGTTATATTTGTGATTCTGCTTAAAATTTTTTTTTTTAAATACCACTTCACCCGCCTCCTTCTTGGTTAGCCTTAGGACTTGTTCATAAGGGCTTAACATCCCTATCAAACTTTCAAGAACAACCCATAACTACCAAAGTAAAATAACCTAGGGAGTAGATAATCAACATAGAGGGTAATGATTAGCACAAAATTGAATAGAATCATTGCTCAAAATAGGCCAATCACAATAGTTTGCACTAAAATAAAAAAATAATGAAACTTATTACCAAACCATTGATGAAAGAAATCCTTCCAAATATTAATATTACAAATCAACTAATGAGTCTGCAGACCATAAAAACCAAAAGTTAAAGCAAGCCAATGAACATAAGATGATTTATCTCATTCCCACCTAATATAGAAGAAATAAAAGATGAGTTGCAATAACCATGAACCTAGATAAGCTTAAGATTAACAATACTCTTAACATTCACCACCCGAAAGTAGCAACCAAGATAAAACCAGAATCACAATAGCAAATAGGCCAAATCTTGAACCAACATGGACAAAACTTAATTTATAACAAAAGGAAGACCATGCTTATAAAATCTAATGATACCTTTAACAAAGTAAGGCAGTTGATTGTAAAAAAATTTAGTAAGAAATTAGAATTAGTACCATATTTGCTTATCAGCACAAGCATTGTCTTCTCTACGAATATGAGTCAACTTGACATTAAAGAAGATAAAAAGATGTTTAATTTCCTTAATAAGATAGAATAGTTCAAGACTACAAATCTACTTATCATTATCTTTGAGGCAATAAAGCAAGCGTAAAGAATTAACTTCAATCCAAATATTAGCAAGGCCAAGGGAAAGACATAATTTCAAACCAAATAAGATAGAAGAAAGTTAAAAAAAATAACAAAGCATTTAGGTAATGGGCTTGCATAAGAAATAACAAATTTATAATTAGAAACTCTAATGATACCGCCACAACCAAACATCTCCCCCCAAGGTTGGTGGAAAGGAGTTTTTGTACGGGCTTCTCTGCCTTGCCGTGGGGGGAAAAGGAAAGACACTGTGTTTAGTGCAATACTCAGAGGAGAGGCTCTTGGAAGTTGACGTAGGTCAAGTTGACCGAACCACTATAAAATTTGGTGTCTTCATTCTTATTATACTTCTATATTTAATTTCCGCAATTTGATTTCTATGATGATTATTTGGTTATATTTGTGATTCTGCTTAAAGAATTTTTTTAAATACCACCCCCTCTTTTGGTTAGCCTTGGGACTAATTGATAAGGGCTTAGCATCCTTGTCATATATCCCTATCAAAAATTTTAGTGAGAGAACGTTAGAGAGAGAACGTCAGGGAGTTTTTTGAAATTTTGCTTCACGGGGTTTCCACCGATCGTTGAAGGCGATGGAGGATCGCCGTTCAGCGGCGACTGTTGCTCCAGTCATCCACCGTCCACCTCATCCTCCATCTTCTCGTAAGTTTGTATGACAAACTGGTTCGTCTCCTCCTGTTTTTGGAGACTCTAGTTTTGAAATTGATAGAAAATTGTGTTTATCCAAAGAACGACCAATTGTCATCAATGAAGGAGGTTTACTGCTGAAAAAGAAAGTTCAAGATTATGTAGGAAAAGGAAAGGGAATCTTGATGGAGGAAAATTTGAAAGTAATTGATAAATTTTTTGACAAGATTTTGAATTTTAAAAAAATCCCTTGAGTTTCATAAATGCACGCCAAATTCTTGTGATTTAGTCCCATCAGAAAAAGATATTGGCAGGAAAGAATTACTGCAGGCGATCCAGATTTCTGAAGATCTGGATAGGAGTAAAAATACTGATGAAGTTAGTCTTCAAAGCTCAGATCTCTTGAAGGTTCGTAATTGTGAAGGAGGAGAACTTGGGAATTGCAGCATTCAGAAGGAAGTTAGAGAGCGGCCCAGCAAAATTGATAGTCTTTCTGAATCTAATGCGTGGATAAAGAAGGCAAACATCAAGGTTTCTGATCTAAATTTTGGAGAGAATTTTCTGGAAGAAGGAGTGGTTAAGCTTCATGTGGAGAAGGAATTAGAGAATTCCAACAGACTTCAAAAGGCTTTGGTTATTAAAGTCTTTGGTAACAATATTCCTTTCAATATTATTAGTATTGAGTTAGGGAAGCAATGGACAAAATTTGTTAAGTTTCATTTAACCCAACTAGGGTTAGGATGGGTACTATGTGCATTTGAAGAACAGTAATCGGTTGAGGGAATTTTTACTTCTGGTCCTTGGTATGTCAACGACAACATTGTTGGTATGGACAGATGGACTGCCTCCTTCTCTCCTAATTCCTTCAAAGGGCTTATAGCCCCAATTTGGATCCGTATGCCTAACCTTCCTCTTCAATGCTGGGATGAAATTAATGTTTGTAGAATTGCTTCTATGGTGGGGACTCCTTATTTGCTGGATGGAAATATGTTTCAATGGAGTTGTAGAGAATTTGCTAGAGTTTGTGTGAGAGTCAAACTTGATGAAAAACTCCCTTTGGGAGTTTGGATAGAAGGAAAGTTGGGAAAATTCTACCAAAATATTGAATATGAAAGGCTACCTACATTTTGTTTTAAATGTGGTAAATTGGGTCATTTAAAGGAAGACTGTTTGAAAAATTTGATTCCTGCTAAAAGTAAGCTTGGAGGAGAAGACTTGGTTAGAAAAAATGATAATAAGCCTATCCCTAGTTCTAAAGCTCAAGTGGGTGATTCTAACAATGAAGTTGATAAAGATTTGTATGGGCCATGGATACAGGTGGAGTACAAAAAGAAAAAGGCTTTGAAAACCAATTTCAATCGAGAAGATGTTAGAAAAAGTAATTCAATGATAGAGGTAGAAGCAAACTCTGTTATTATTAATAACATAGAATCAGTTGCTGAAGACAAATTGCCTGAGACGGAGAGTATTATGAAGACCTCTTGCGGGAATGAAACTGTGGAATCTGATAAAGTAAGGGAAAGTACAATAAAGATGTGGAAAACTTGATTGGCATTGATTGGGATTATTGTTACCATCCTTCAAATGGATTCTCTGGAGGCATTTTAGTACTCTAGATAAGGAAGATTACCAAATTCAGGAAAATTGATTCTTCTAATCAATTCTTAATTGGTAATCTAGACATTATCAATAAAGGTACCTGGAGGATAGGAACAATATATGGAAGTAAAGATGTCTATAACAGGAGATCTCTTTGGAATGGCTTGGAACCGTTTATCACTAACGAATTGCCAATGTTGATTGGAGGTGACTTTAATTGTCTGTTATCCAAATAAAATAATAAGGGTGAAAGAAGGTTTGTTTTTTCCTTGGGCCCAAAAGAAATGAAGTCCTTCTTGACTTCTAATGATCTTCATGAGATTGGGTTTGTTGGTCCTAGGCTTACTTGGAGTAATAACAAAAAAGGAGCAGATTGAATCATGGAAAGGTTAGACAGGATTTTGGTTAATTCCATTACTGTTAACTATAATCAGCAGTTAGTTGTTAAGCATCTTCCCAGGGTTGCATCAGACCATTGCCCTTTGATTCTTAAAATTTTTGATCAATCTCCCAAAGGTTTGAATTCCTTAAAGTTTGAGGATGTTTGGGCTTCTTACCCGGCCTCTTATGCTGTGGTTAAGGATGCCTGGAAAAAGAAGGACAAGGGTTCAGCTGCTGAAATTCTTAATTCCAAACTGAAAAGAACTATCAAAGCTTTATTCTTTTGGAGTAAGGCTAAACTTCAAGACTTGGGTGTTCAAAAAAATATTCTCAAAGAGGATATTCTAAAGCTTCAAATCAAGGAGGCTGAAGATGGAGGGCTATCTCTAGAAGAAACTGTCCTGCTAAAATACAAAATTAATGAGCTTAATTCTACTCTAGCTCGGTTAAATACATGGTGGAGGCAAAGATCCAAAGTTAAATGGATTGGGGAAGGTGATCAAAACTCTAGGTTTTTCCATTCTATGGCTAGTGCAAGAAAGAATAACAATTACATTCATTGTATTAAAGATAACAATGGGTTCATTGTAAAGGAACATAAGAAGATTGAAGAAGTTATGATCCAATTTTTCAAAGGGAAATGGAGGGAAAGGAACTGTCTTCTTGAAGGTTGGCCAGAAGTTCATCAAGTCCTAGAAGAAGAAGATAAGAGACTTTTAAACAATGAATTCCTGATTGAGGAAATTGAAAAAGCTATCAATGATACTACAGGTTATACTTCTCCTGGTGAAGATGGGATAACATACTCCTTCATTAAAAGCTATTGGTCAGTAGTTAGAACTGAATTTTTGGATGCATTGAATTTTTTTTTTGAAACTGCTATCATGGATGATAAGTGGTAAAGAACTTTAATAGTTCTTATTCCTAAAATCAATAACCCAAGTTATGCTTATAATTATAGGCCTATTAGCCTGTGTAACACAATTTACAAAATTGCTTCAAAGTTGATCCTTAACAGAATGAAAGCTATCATTCCAAAAATCATAACGGTTGAACAGGCGACTTTTGTTAAAGGGAGATCTCTTCAGGATCATGCTTTGATTGCTCAAGAACTTTTTCACAAATTCAGGATTTCTAAAGCTTCCAAGGGTCTTGTGTCTATTAAATTAGACATGGAGCAAGCTTATGATTCTATGGGGTGGCCTACTCTTCAAAAGGTTCTTTCTTATTTTGGTTTTCCTGATTTTTTCTCAAAATTAATTATGGAATGTGTTAAAAACCCCTCCTTCTCTATTTTGATAAATGGGAAGCCTTCTAGTTGGATTAAAGCTAAGAGTGGGTTTAGACAAGGATGTCCCCTATCTCCTTATCTTTTCATAATTTGTTCTCAACTTCTTACAAATGGAATTATGGAAAAGGATGAGTTTGGAATTCGGGTTAGTAAGAATGGTCTAAAAATTTCACATCTACTTTATGGTGATGATATCATATTCTTTGCTGAAGATAAACTTAAGAATATGAAAACTATTAAAAAAATTGTTTCGAGATACTATGAATGGACTGGGCAGAATGTGAATTCAAATAAATCAGGGATTTTATTTAGTAAAGTTGTTAACAGTCGTAAGAAGAGGAAAATTAAGAGGATTATGGGATATAAGGAAGTCAAGGAGATTAAATATCTGGGAGCAAAGCTAACTTTGAGAAGGCTTTCAAGGGTTGATTTTCAGTTTTTACTTGACAAGGTTCTCAAAAAATTGAATTGTTGGGGTTTAAAATATATTTCACTGGCTGGAAAATTAATTTTGGTGAAGACTGTTATTCTAGCTCTTCCCTCATTTTACTCTATGATTTCATTGGTTCCTAAAGCAGTTCTTAGAGATATTGAGAAACACTACAGAAGTTTTATTTGGGATAAATAAAATGAAGTTCACGTGTTACATTATTTGAGTTGGGAAAAACTCTATGAACCTATTGATATTGGCGGTAGAGGTTTGCAGTCCTGTTCTAATAAATTGGGTCCACTAAGGGCCAAGCTTGCCTGGAAATACATGAAAGATGAAGAATCCTTATTACATAAAACTCTTTTTCCCAGATACGGATCTTGTTGGGAGGTTGTTAATGGGAATAAATCTATATCTGCTGCTTGGAAAATCATTAAGGATGGAAGCAAATTTTTGAAAAATATCGTGAGGTGGGATATTGCTAACGGTAATTCTATTGATGTATTTGAAGATACTTGGATCCTAGATAAGTGTCTTAA
>NW_021319269.1:1174792-1220936 GCF_001605985.2 Dendrobium catenatum | reverse complement strand
GGGAGGGAAGGAGTGAATTAAATAATTAAAACTTCTTTAATTTTAAAAAATATCTTTTTATATATTATAGCAGAAATAAATTAAATCATCAATAAAAAGATTAATTAGAGTTTTCACCCAAGAAATTAATCGTAGTAAAAAAAAAGTGCAAAAAATAATCAGAAAGAATACAATAGATTTATAGTGGTTCGGTCCAACCTGACTAATATCCACTTCTCCGAGGCACCCTCTGAGTATTGCACCAAACCTTTAGTGTCTCTCCTTTAGCCCCCACAACTAGGCAGAGAAGCCCTTATAAAATCACTTTCACCTTCCCCAATACGATGGAGTAGCTGGATCCTTTAACACCAAAGAGATCTTCTTCTTCCTAGAACTTCCCTCAAGAAAAATCTCAAATCTGATGGTACTAAGGTGCGATCTCACCGAAGAAATCATGTGAAACCCCCTCCACACTCCCATGAAACCCCCTCTATGGATCTTCTCCCTCTCTCAAACTCCACCTTTCCCCTCTCCCTTTCAGGTTCTCTCTTCAAGTTTCCTCCAGAATAATGAAGCTAAAAATGCTGCCAAAAATACTTTCAAAGTCTTTAATAAAGCTTAAATAGAAGAGCTCCAAATTTACTCTTAAATGCAAAAAACCAACATTATCGTTCAGGAGAATATCCATATCATCCTGTACGATTCGTTCAAATCATTGAGTATTATCTAGAATATCACCCTGAGTGCTTGTCTAGACGACAAAAAAGTAAAATGATCATCTTGGCCAATTAGTACAAAAAAGCATATATCATCTAGAGCATCGCTTTAGGTGGAGCCAGGCTGATTAGTAATCATCCAGGAAGAACTAAGGCTGGTAAACTGATCATCCGGAATAATTTTGTGATCATCAAAGCTAATATGATCGAGCAATCAAACCTTAATTGCTTTCATTAATTACCAGATTAATTTAGGCATAATTGCACTACATCGTCCAAAATGATGTCCTGGATGATGTCCAAAAATAAAACATACCTAAATAGATATGGCAGCTGATTCTTTCTAATTTGAGCCTATCATCTTGTATAATGATAATATTGTCAAGGACAATTTGCTTAATTATAATTGCCTTAACCATGATGCCCTAATTTGGGTTTCTATTTTTAACAGATTATCCTAGATGATTTTTGGATTGTCTTGAATGTTGTGATCAAAAATAGAAAACTCTAATAAGAAGATAGAATTATGTGAGCAAAGTTATAAGCAAGCATACACACTTACAGGACATGACTAAAAAATATATCAAAGAATGTTACAAATAAAACTTATTCTACCAAATCTTGAGCCTTGAATGGTGCATTATAATGCTGAAAAATTAGTATACACATAAACAAAAATATATTGCAAATACAGGTAGATAACAAAAAGTGAGCCAAAATATTTGTTATCTTAAAAAACATAAACTCATAAGCTTGAGTTGTAACATAAAATGCTGGAAAAATAATAAATAAAAAGAAGAACACCGAATTTTATAGTGGTTCGTTCAAACTTGACCTACATCCACTCCTTGGAGACTCATTTTCTAGGCATTACTCTAAGAAATTACGACTCTCCTTTTCCCCCATAGTAAGGCAAAAAATCCATTACAAACTCTAATCCACCAACCCTATGTGGCAGAGAACCATCACCTTTTACACTCTCCAAGTGATGGCAGCATACCTTCATATCCATTTTCACCCTCTTGGTGAAGGCAGAGTATCCATATCCAATGTTGAAGATCTTCTCCCAAGAGCCTACAAAGAAGATGGGCAAAAACCTTAAGAAGACAAAGGTATCCTCACTTTGGGCAACCTTATGAATCCCTCATAATTCCCCTTTATTAGATCTCTCACTCTTCACTCTTAAGTTTCTCCCAAATACACTCTCAATGGTCACTCTCAAGAGAAATTCATTGATAAGGGATAATTAGATAGTTTTTAGGACTCTTTATATAGAAAATATGTGAAAACCATCCAAAAAATGAATTTTTCCAAGAGAATAGTCCTATGATCGTATTGTACGATTATGCATCATCCGATATAAATAGTTCAAAAATTAGGGTTTCATTTGGTATGATCTTGTACAACCTAATTTCATACTCTATCATTCGTTTGTAAGAACTCACATTGTACAATATGAACAATTGAAAAATGAATGTGTTTGTTCATTACGATTTGGTATGAACCTAATTTTATACTCTATTAGTCATTTGTATGAATTCACATCATACTGTGCAAATCATTCAAAAATTTTGTTTGTTATGATCTGGTATAAATCTAATTTCATACTCTGTCAGTCATATGTATAAATTCACATCATACTATACGTACAATTCAAAAATGAATGTGTTCATTCGGTACAATATGGTACGAACCAAATTCATGCTCTGCTCAAAAGATTGACACTAAACACCTACTAACTTTATCTTCAACATCTCTAAAATTTTGTAATATTGTTAAAAAGAGAGTTATTTCTAGCTAGAGGTACCATATAATGAGAGAAGGAATAATGTTAACAATTTGACCTCCTGAGTTAGTAAACCACAAATAGTGCATATCCTTAATAGAAGTATTACCCTTAAATAAAGTTTGAATATATCCTCAAAATGAATCCAAATCATAGTAGCAATAGACCCATATATAAAAATATGATTCATATTCTACACATAATAGCAACATTTTCACTTGGAAGCCAAAATATAACCTCTTTTAATAAAGTTCTCATCACTAGGCACATAATTATGCATAATTATCCAAATGAAAGTAGCAATTGTAGTAGGAATGTTTTTATACCATAATATATTAAAAACTTTAGAAGTAGAATGATTAAATCTAAACTTGTTCCAAGCATCCTTAATACTAAACATGCCATTGCTAGCCATGTTACACAATAAAAGATCAACAATATTGTATTTAAAGGAATTTGTAAGATATGAATAATAATAGGTGCAGGAATAACTTGAGCTAATTTTTGATAATCCCAACAATTATTAGTAATAAAATAGTTCACCTTGATAGCCAAATTGGAGACCAAATGGAGCAAATAATTAATCAAGGTTTGATTCAACAACTTAACCTGTCAAAAGAACATATTAGCACTATTAATACCCTAATGAATATAAGGTTCTGCTTCCTATTTGATATTACAAAGTCTTTTCCAAACATAGTATTTAGCAATCATAAACTTGGACCAAACACTCGTTTTAGAAAAATCATTGAACCATAATATAATGGAAAAAGTATAAGATAAATCCTCCATGTTATTGCACCCCAAAGCACCTTCCTCCAAAGAACTACAACAATTTTTCCAAGAAGTCCAGAGGATTTTAGAATTATCATATTTACCTTTCCAAAAAAACTTATTGATCAAATTTTCAAGTTTATAACAAACTGAAATAGTAGGCATAATAGTTTGAAAGATATAAATATGTAAGGAGCATAGAACACTCTTGATTAATTCCAATATGCCACCAAAGCTAAGGAACATAAATTCCTAAAAGCTGAGGCTATTTTGCACAACATTGATCAGATTATCGAAAAGAAAAGATCTCTTATGACCTTTAAAAAGAGGAACACCTAGATATTTTAACTGATGAAATCCTTGCAAAGAACCAAAATACCTTTAATAGCAATAATGTGACCACCAGGCAAATTCTTATAGTTGATAAAGCAATACTTAGTTCTATTAAGATTTAATCCACTCAACATTTCAAAGTTATTCAAATAAAGGATAAGCATACGAATCGTATTCACATAACCAATAGAAAAAATTATAACATCATCAACAAAGCATAAATAGGAGATAAGTAAACAACCTAAAGTTCTGAAGTAAAGTTTAGGGTGGGTTTCATAGAGTTGAGTAAGGCCTCTAGAAAGGTTTTCAGCCACATTTATGAAATGAGCAGGGGAGAGAGGATAACCTTGTCTATTACCATAAGAAGATTTTAAAAAACCTTTGCTTTTACCATTAAGAATAATAGAAAAAGTAAGAACCTTCAATACATCTTTTGATCAAACAAAAGAAGTTAAAATTAAAACCAAAAAGCTGTAAGATGTAATACAAAAGCTTCTAGTTAATGTTATCATAAGCTTTAGCAATATCTAATTTAAAAATAATGTTAGCACCTCTCACTTTAAGTTCTAGGTCTCGAATGATTTCTGGAGACAAAAGGATGTTATTAGAAAAAGCACTACATTTAATAAAGCTCACTTGATAAGGAGAAATTATTTTAGAAAGCAAAGGGGATAAAAAATCAATAAGGATTTTTGAAATAGCTTTACTAAAGAAAGAACACTGACTAATAGGACAAAAATCACCCCACTTACTAGCAGGTACCTTCTTAGGGATAAGCATAATAGAAGTACTTGAAAAAAACTTAGGAATAGAATTAGCATTAAAGAAATCCAAAATAGCCACATATAAATCATCACAAATAATATTACAAGTTTTTGAAAAACATTAGTAGTAAAACCATCATGCCCAACCATAGAATAAACATTCATAGCAAAAACAATCTTCTTGACTTCCTCCAAGGAAGGCAAAAGGGTAAGATTAATATTCTTCTCCTTATTAATGATGCAAAGAATAAGGTCAATTTAGGTAACTGTATGAGGTTCAAAAATTTTATTAAATAAATTAGAGAAATGATCTGCAGTAGACTTAGCAATTTCCTCCTCATCCTCAATAGTGATCACCTAATGAAGCTCAATTTGATAAATAAAACTTTAGCTTTATTCTTCCTAACCAAAGAATGGAAATATTTAGTATTATTATCCTGTTCAATAACATGTTTAGAAGATAATTTTTCTTTGCAATAAATGTCTTGCTCTTAAACTTTCAACAAGAAAATCTTAGCATCTTTCAAATTATATAAATTTACATCAAAAGGATTATTTTGGCAAATAAGTTCATAGGAATTAACTTTCAAATTAGCACGTAAAATATTAGAAAAAAGATTTTTAAAAACATTTCTATTCCACCAATAAAGTTTATTCTTAAGTATTTTGAGTTTTAGCCACAATCTAGTCATCCCAACACTATCATTATCGGGATGCAGAGGAGCCTCCTAATTCTCTTTGATTAAATCAGTGAAGGAGATATTTAACAGCCACATATTTTGAAATTTGAAAGTATGATAATAACCAAATTGCCTTGATTTGATACTAATCAAGAGAGAAGAATGATCATAAAAAGTTTTACTTAAATGCTCAATAAATGTGTTATAACTAGAATTAATCAAAAAGCATTAAAAAGAACATGATATAAACATTGCCACATATTACCAAAATTCGAAGCAAAAGGATTAATAGTTAAACCAATTTTAATAAGATTACATTCCATCATCGTGATATTAAAGTCTTCCATAGATTGATAATTAGGGTTAGATCCACCAAGCCTTTCTGATGGATTAGAAATAGTATTAAAATATCTACCAACTAACCAAGGAGAGTTAATAAAACCACAAAGCTAATTCCAAATATTCTTTTTTATGATATGAAAAGAAGATGTATAGATAAGGGAAGCATATAAATAAAATTACATAAACTCAATTTCAAAATGCAACACTTGAGTAAAATCACCAACTACATCAATGATAAATATCAATATTTTGTTAGAAAAATTAGCCACATGATGATTGAAACTAAGGATCCCAGCCATCTCATCCAGCTTGGAAATAGAAATAAGAGGTTCTAAATAAATAAGTAAATAAATATTATGTGTACGACATAAGTTTCTAACCCTAATCATAGAAGAAGGGCAACCAAAGCCTCTAACGTTACAAATAATTTACTTAATCATTAATTTACAATTTGTTAAAAGTTTGAGAATGAGTACTTATAGGAGACTGCACATTCAGGATTTTCATTTTATTATTTTTCTTGATTTTTACTTAAGTGAAATTATTCTCTTTATTAATAAAATCTTTACTAGCATTATCATTAACATAAGCATCATAATTAATAAAAGAAGAGGCCTTATTAGTTATGCCATTAACCTTACTCCATGATTCATTAGGAGTGTCAAAAAATAATAGGTCCCTCCACCATACCGTTGCCATTAATCTGAAGAGAAATACCATTTCTCAAGTTGTTTGCATCCTCATCCATTTCTTCATACACATATTCTCCTTCTTACATATTCCCTTCTAGTTCATTATCCTGGTTATTCACAAAGGTTGAGTTAAATATATATTAGTACATTTTTCATTGTTCCCCATGAATTCCAAATAGATATTTTTTTGTTAGTAGCACTGGGTAATTAAGTTGTAGTAGAAACATTATTATGATTAAAAGAAATTGCCACCATTTGCTCATCAACATTTTTCAAATCATTATTGAAAAGATTATGTGTTTTTAGCATAACATGAGGAGACTAATTAAACACTCCCTCAGTCAATGAGGGATTCTAAGACACAATCTTACTATCATCTCCACCAAGGTCTGTCTCCTAAGGAACAACGGGCTCACTTCAACCATTCATTATGTATTATGTGTGATAATCATTATTCTCCAGAGGAGTTTTTGATGCCATTAGCATGTCCTACCCTTGGTTAGTATTCTCATGGGATAATTGATCCACAAAAATATTTTTTCCCATATATTCTTTAGACGTATCATTATGATTACATAAATGGGGAAGTAAAATAAAACATTATGAATTACAGTGTCCATGCATTTTTTAATGGCTACAAAAGTTTGGCAAGTTTTCAAATTAAACCTTTTTTTGATACCCATTAACCTTCGATCAATCCATATTTCCTTTGGATATTTCATTGAAATTTCCATTTCCACCATAACGTGTGCCACAGACAGACGAGATACAAATGCAGTAGCTTAATACATGTTTAAGGGTCTACCAAAGATGGAACCTTAGGCAAATAAGATCTGAGTATTAAAAAGATAAAGCCTTAGATTAGGAAAATAAATATTGGTGATTCTTTTTTAAAACCAAAATTATGAGTCCACTTGTAAATGCATTTGACAACCATGAAAGTAATACGCTCTACTGGAAAAACAAATGTGACTATAATCTTAATCATTAGAGAGAGTATTTCATTTTGTCATTGGTCAAACAAGCAAACAGAGAAAGTTCCAGAGATTTTTAAGGAGAGAAAAATTATTTAGTAATATCAAGATTCGACCTTTTTTTTTTTTGGAGAAAGCAAACCATATTCATTAACTAAAAAAGAAGAATTATTACAACTTATTACAATTTATAATAAAAAAAACTAATAAAAGAAGGAATAATCTTATTAGAAGAAATATCATCCCTATTAAAGTTACTGAAAGGAGAAAAGTTAGCACACATATTTGCTAACTTATTACAATTTATAATTTCCCAATTGAAAATAACATAATTATACTCCTTTAAAAAAGCAAGATCCTCCATCCAATTTCCACCCTTATTTACCAAATCTTGAATACATTTGATGATGTTATAATTTTCTCCTTTGATAATCCCTTTGTAACTTAGCATACAATCTTTTGTGATATTCCATAGAAAATGAATAGCCAAGAGCTCTAGTTGAGAAACATCCCAATGAGTATAAGTATTACCATAAGCTAGAAGAAATCCCCTTAACTATTTTTTATTATAGCTCCAATTCTCACTTTATAAGATGGTAACAAAGATGTATCCATGTTAATCTTGATCTAATTGGGATAAGGAGGGTGCCGATGATCCAACAATCTATCTGGCTGAATAGTACCCCAGTGGCCCAATTTAATTTTAGAAAATTTATATGAGATAGAAGCATAACTTACTGAATTAGTAGCAATATCGATTGTGTTATCCTTGTTGCCTTCGTGCAAATACTTGTTCCTAGCTCACCAAGGAAGGTAATCTGATGTGCAACAAATATTGATAAGAAAGCCCTGTTCTTTACTAAATCATTCCATCCAATTCCAGCAATCTTGAAATGACTCAAAGTTAGGAAAGCCAAATACCCATTTATTGAGATAATGTAAAACTTCCATTGATTTCACGTACTTTACCTTACATGATCCAGATCTTCCCTACTATTACAACCACTTAGACAATCAAACTCTTCTTGAATTCTCTTATGAAGCATAAATTGGAATGTAGAAATAGCTTTATTGAATAGGCACCACCAGAATACTTCCTCCTGAGGCCTAAGTTTAGCATTCTTGAGCATTCCAAATAAGAGCAGCAAGGTTGCTCCTGTACTGAGGCCTTGTAAGCAAGAGATAAGATGGATATACCATATTTTTGATAAATAGGTTCCAAGTAATCTTCTCCCTATTTCGGCTAGATTTTAATTTAACAAATTAAGAATAGCATGTCTTCCCCAAAGTGAATCCTTAAGTCCTCTACATTCCAATAGTCACAAATAATGAGCTTGTCCACAATGAAATTTTTATTTCCAAGAGTAGCCACAAATGTTGGCCATTTATTCAAACTTTTATCCAAGATTCATACATCATTATAAACATCAATAAAGCAACCACTAGCATTCTTCCATCTTATAATTGGTTTCAAAACTTTCTCTACATTGGATTTGATTTTCAAAGAAGATGAACTCCCCCTTATATACCCACCCTCTCCAGAGGACAAGCCATATGTAGCTCCTAGAGATTTATACCACAAGGATTCTTTATCCTGAGCAACCTTCCAAGCCAACTTTTCCTTCAACAGCCCAACCATACTAGGACAAGATGGAAGAACTCGACCACCCCATCTCAAAGGTTACACAAGGTGTTCCAATTCACATAATGAAGATTAAGCTTTTTGTCCTTCTTATTCCAAATAAAACTCCTACACATCTTATCCAATTCATTAAGCACTCCTTTAGGAACCATAGAGAGTACAATAGAAGCTAGGAAGTGAGAGCAATACATATTTAATAAGAGTGAACTTCCCTACCAATGAAATGAATTTGCTTCCCCAAACATTGATATACCATAACGCTTTCTCAAAAATGAATTGAAAATCCACCACCACAAGTCTCCTCAAAGAAACATTTACCCCAAGATAGTTGTACTCATTTACAGCCTTAAAACCCATAATACGTTCTATGGATTTTTTCTTCCTCTTCTTAACATGTTTACCAAAAAGAATAATAGATTTTCAAAAATTTATCCTTTCCTCTGTCTATGCACAAAAATTTAATAAAATACCCTTAACTTCCTTCACTTATTTATCATGAGCTTTAGAGAAAATAATATTATCATCTGCATAAAACATATGAGAAATTCTTGGGCCATTTGGACAAATCTAAACCCCCATTGAAACTTCTTTCTTATTAAAAGCATTGGATAAAAGCTATGAGCAAAGAATAAAAAGATACGGAGATAGAGGGCAACCTTGTCGGAACCCACTCCTTGAATGAATCCATTTAGAATGTCTTCGGTTAATCA
Organism: Dendrobium catenatum; assembly: GCF_001605985.2. Lineage (NCBI taxonomy): Eukaryota > Viridiplantae > Streptophyta > Magnoliopsida > Asparagales > Orchidaceae > Dendrobium > Dendrobium catenatum. The sequence goes on along the minus strand of NW_021319269.1, from coordinate 1,211,544 downwards.
CCAAAGAGAAATTTGGATCTTTAACACACTCCATAAGCCAACTGGAGAATTTAAGAGGGAACCCAAAATATTCCAAAACATTTGTTAACGTATATGCTTGCTCCGTGTCAATTTTGAATGAAATAAGTACTTCAGAACCTTCTGTTAATTTCTTAAGATTTGGCCTTCGCAGCATGAACTTTCCAATCAAAGTAAAAGAAAAAGGGGCAGCTAGTTGAGAAATAACATTATCGTCAAACATCAAATCCAGCAACCCCGTAAAGAAAGTTGGAATCAAATCCAACTTCAAGGAGGAAAGTGAAATACCAACCATAAAAACATCTTTAAAAGATCAAGATTTCACATTAGTATTCATCAAGATCCAAGGGTTTGATAATGATGTTATTGTCATCTCCCAACCTCCATAGGAAGTTGAGAAAACAACCAAGGAAAGCTAAGAAAATTATAAAAGCAAACAAAAAAATGAACGAATCCATAATCAAGAAGAAATGATCCATAATTTAGTAATAGGAGGCGACAAGAAGGGAACCCTAGAATTGCCTCAGTTTCATTAGAGCCCGAACGTGAGATGGAGAGTGTATATATTTTAGCATGCTTAACCCTTGGGTTCACTTACACTAACCTTTTATGTTTGACCAATTAAACAAAAATAAGTTTTTTTGAGCCAAACACTAGCACTTATAAAGTTAAACTAAACCATTGCTTCCACTAGAAGCTTATAGATCCACTATACTTCACCTTGCAAGTCTAGACCATGGGCTAACTTGGTTTTCCAATTTTAACTAATCCTAGTACAAAATTCCATGTTCTTTGAGCCATTTCATAACCCATAAGTAATTAGAAAAACCAAACCCAAGCATTTTAGATAATAATATTCTAGAGACCTTAACACATGATCTTAGACCATGTGGTGGCCTAAATAGGGTCGCCAAATTTTAATAAAATAGTAAGTCATTTCATTAGTTCAGTCCTAACTTCTTCGTTATTTTCCCACATAGGCTGAAACTGCATCGACAAAATACCTTGAGCTTATTGGACCATCCACAACTAATTAGATAGCTTGGCAAGGTCATTATTAGATAAAATTTGAACAACAGCTTGAAACTATCCAACTAAAAAAACTTAAAATTTCAAAACATAAGGGTTCTTTTTTTTAAAAAAAGCTTCTTATGAGTTCTTGAGTGAAATATTGATCTTCTCGAGTTCTCAAGCCCAATTCTTGATTGAATTTGGCCTAGTTTGATGAGCCCTCTTCTAGCCAATCATTAAGTTTCAATCCATGCATCCTCTATCTCTAGTGTCTAAAGGTGAAGTGCTTTCTAGGTATAAAAAAAAATCCTATTATAAAACCCCCCATTAATTGTGGCAAATCATGAGGTAATTCATGAACTCAATCTCTAATTTTTAGTGGATTGATCAAGTGTGAAGTAAACTTCCAATCCATCACAAATTAACTACTGGATTTAAAGTTTGGGCATAAATGATCCTCCTCAATCAAATTAAGTAAGATTTGTCTATTGGATGCTCTAGATAAAGCTAAACTTTTCTTATAGATGAGAAACATTATGGGTGGTTAAAATTCAAATTTCTTTTATCTAATTTAAATTAATTGGATGGTGCTAATGGAGTCATCCAATTATTTTTGATACACCTAAAATTTTTAGTTGAATTATCCCAATCATTATATTTTTTATTAAATGATTTAGATCAATCCCTACTACCTAAGAGATTCACTTGTGGTTTAAATAGCCAATCAAATAGCATTTCATTCCGATTTAACTCAACCCTACTAGAGAGAGAAGCTCCAGCTAGAGAGAGAGAGAGATTTTCAAATTCTTGATTCCCGATTTTCATTCCAATTTGGCGGAAGTTAGCCACCAACCATCAATAGATTCATCTTTGAATCCTAACCTAAAGGTTATATGAGTTGGTCATAAGAAAGGTGATCATGATCGGTTGTATGATGGCTTCAGTGGCGATGCAGAGGAGGCCCATTGGAGAAAACTAAAAGGTGAGTTAGTAATTAATGAAAATGTGGTTCTTTCTCCGATCCAAATCAATCATGTTGAGGGTAAGAGAAAAGAATTTTCTAAGGAAAATTTATATAAAACACCTTGGTTGCTGAAATCAAATTTAATGTCTCCTTATAAGGCTTTTGAAACTAACACTTCTTCATCTAGAATGAATATTTTTGTTAATAGATTCAAAAATTCAAAAGCAATCCCTGGTGACAGTGTGATAAATACGAATTCCCAGAGCTCTGATAATAAAAGTATTTGTAACAATGTTGAGAAACGATCTGAGGAGTTAAATGTTGATTCTATTTTGATTATAAACCATAATGCATTGCCAGTGAATGAGAAAATGCTAGTGGACATAGGAGAAAATCCTAATGTAGCAAACTCGTGGACAAAAAAGCCTTATATTAGGCTAAACTTTAAGAAAGCAGATGCCATTTTGATAGATGATGGAAAGGAAGTGAAACTGCTTGAGGAAAATGAAATGATAAATGATAATAGACTTGGGAATTCTTTGGTAGCCAAAGTGTTTGGTAGAGAAATACCTCCCCATGTGGTGGCTTGGGTATTAAGGCTACCATGGGCACAATTGGGTCAATTTCACTTCACCACCCTGGGATTGGGTTGGTTTTTGTGCTCTTTCAAAAATTACGTAGCATTGGATAGAGTACTTTCAGGAGGTCCATGGTTCATGAATGGTCACATAATTGGAATGGAGAGATGGTCGATAGAGTTTTCACCATCATCAATGAAAGAACTTACCTCCAATATTGATTAAAATGCCCCAATTGCCTTTGCAATGTTGGGATAAAATCAATGTGGCTAGAATTGATTCAATGGTAGGTGTACAATTGATGAAGTATGGAAACATGTTTCAATGGGATATAAGAGAGTTTGCAAGAGTTTATATGAGAGTGAAATTATATCAACATCTTCCCATGGGTTTTTGGGTGGAGAGCATGGTGGGAAGATTTTTTCAAAAATAGAAATATGAAAGGATTTCCACATTGTTTTTGAATATGGAATGATTGGTCATTTGTGGACCGAGTGTAAGAACTGAACCACATTGGTAAAAAAATCTCAATAAGGATGCCACAAATGAATTTCAAGATAGTAAGCGGGAACTGTTACAAGGAAGTGAGAATAACACATCATATGGGCCATGGATCCATGTTAATCACAAAAGAAATAGGAAGATTTCTAAAATTATTAACAATGGGACGACATCATAGAAGATGTTCATTAAGAAGGTAAACTCTAATCCAATTATTATGGAAAATGCTAAATCTATTAGACAGGGAACAAATGAGATGGAATCAAATATGGAAGAGGAAATGGTGAATAAAAATGGAGACAATGCAATGGTAGAAGAAGGTGAAAAATTTACTGAAAAAGAGATGTGTAAGGAAATATCAAAAATTGTAAAATCTGGTGAGATTGCCAGTTCTTTCTCTGAATTGCTAGATGTAAGAAATGCTGACAAGGTAAAAGACTCAACACACAAAGCTATTCTGACCAAAACAATCTAGATGGAGGCAAATGGTAATGGGAATGGTATAGGAAATGAATTATTCAGGGAATTGAATACAAAACAAATTTAGATAAAAAATAGGAAGAACATTGCACCATGAGGAAAAGAACAAAAAATTAAGACTAAAGCAGATCCATAGCAGGGGACATTAGAGCCAACAATGAGATTGTAATATTTGGAGGCAAGGACATTCCAAAAGTATTGAACAACAAAATGAAATTGGCTAAAGAAGTAAAAAATTCTTGGAACAATTAATGGCAAGCAGAAAACCAGGAAAGGTGAAGGAGGTTGTGAAAAGGTTTGGGCCTCGTCCCCACAAAACCTTTAAATGTCTTCTTTAATATTTTGGAATTTAAGGGTAGCAAAAAAGAAAGATGCTTACCACTATTTGAGGAGTTTGATAGTAGAGAATGATGTTTTTCTCATTGGTATTATGGATACAAAACTTGAAAAGTTAGATAAAGAGGGTGTTAAAAAATGGTGGGTGATGAGTGGGATTTCTATCAATATGCTACTACTAGAACATCGTGAGGCATTTTAGCATTGTGGAAACACAGGATTTCATCCTTCACTGTACTAGAATCATGCAATCAATATATCATTGGAAATCTAACAACACCAATGAATAAATCAGTAAAGGTATCAATTATTTATGGAAACAAGGATTTATATGAAAGAAGAAAATTATGGAGGTTGATTGAAGAAAATAGGAATAGTGAGGAATAATGTATAATTGGAGGGGACTTTAATTGCTTAATGACAAAGAGTGAGAAGAAGGGAGGGAAAAGATTCTTTTCATAAGGACCTCAAGAAATGAAGGAATTCATGGAAAATAATGACTTCATGATATATAGGTTCTATTGGACCTAAATTTACATGGTGTAATAATAAGGATGGCCTTGCTCGTATATGGGAGAGACTCGATAGAATTTTGCAAAACTCAAAATCTCTTGTGGTTCCTTATGGAATCAACAAACATCTCCCTATAGTGGAATCGGATCATTACCCTTTACTTGTTTAATTTTCCAATTTGAAGACTAGAAAGCATAGAGAAATCAGATTTGAAAATCTATGGTGTTCGTATGAGGCAATAAGATGTATTAGTTCTAATGCTTGGAGAAAAAAAGATCATGCGGAAGAAGCAGATATCCTTAAGAGGAAGATTAAAAGATCCCTAAAAATCTTTACTATTGGAGAAAAAATAAATTGAAAGAACTCAACATTAAGAAACAAGAACTTCAAAATGATATTTTGCATATGCAAGAAGAAGAGGCAAAGGAGGGTGGTTTAAATTTAGAAAATCTACTTAAACTTAAACTGAAAGGGCAAGAGCTCAACACTACGTTGGTGAGAATTGCAACATGGTGGAGACAAAGGTCAAAAGTATAATGGATGGAAGAAGGTGAAAACAATAATCATTTTTTTCACACATATGTAGAAACTAGAAGAAACAAAAACTTGATTAATCAAGTTATGGATGCAAATGATTATATTGAAATAGATCCAGAATCTATTCACAAGATTTTTTAAAACTATTTCAAAAATAAATGGAGAAAACGTAATTGTGACCTCTCTAAATTGCCTTACTTCAGTATGGAAAATTGTATAAGTGAGGAGATGAAAGAGCTGCTGAATTCAGATTACACGAAGAAAGAATTATATACAATTATCATGAAAATGAGCAACAATAAATCACATGGCATGGATGGGGAAAATGCTTATTTTTTTTAAATTGTATTGGAGCATAGTGAGGGAAGAGACATGGAATGCATTTAATGAGTTCTTTATAATGGGAGTAATGCCAGTTTATTGGAAAGAAATGGCAGTAGTGCTGATACCTAAAGTCCCAAATGTTTCAAAATGTTTTAAATTCAGGCCAATTTATTTATGCCAAACCACTTTCAAAATGGCAGTAGGTAAGATTTTAAATAAATTAAAAATGTGTCTCCCTATTATCATTTCATAATATCAAGGTGCCTTTGTACCATGTAGAAGTATATCTGATAATTATCTTATTGCACAAGAAATTGTGAATAAGATGAGACTTTCAGTATATAAATCGAGATATATGTTATTAAAGCTTGACATGGAACAAGTATATGATAGCATGTGTTGGGATACTTTAAATCAGATTATGAAGATTTTTTTGATTTCCTGAGAGGATAATATATTTGATTATGAAATGTGTTAGTTATCCCAAATTTATGATCAATATTAATGGAAGGGGAACAAATTGAATAACTGCAAATTGTGGATTTAGAGAGGTATGCCCATTATCTCCAAGTCTATTTATTTTGTGCTCTGAATTATTGTCCAAGTCTCTACAAGAAAAATCTAAACAGCTTGGTATTAAATTAGCTTCAAATGTGGAGAAAATAACCCATTTACTATATGCGGATGAGGTCCAGGTTGTTGTAGAGTCTTATAGAATAAATAAAGTCATTCTAAAATAGATTTTTAAGAACTACTATGGATAGACAGGACAAAAAATTAATTCACAGAAATCATTGGTTCTCTTCGAAAAAAATGTTACAAGAAGAAGGAGGAGAAGATTAAATAAACTCATGGGAATTACATAAGTCAAAGAGTTCAATTTCTTGAGAATAAAATTTTCATTAAGGAAAATGAAAACTATTGATTATAATTCCTGTATAGAAAAAGCAATGGAAAGATTGAACTCATGGGATGCTTGGTGGCTTTCTTTAGTTGGAAGAATCTACTAATTAAAATAGCATTCTCATCGATTCTTTCATATTTAATAACTCATTCTCTAATTCTAAGAAGCATTTTGATGATAATTGAATGAATGGGCAGAAGTTTTTTGTGGCATAAGGAAGGAGGAAAATAGGGAATGCACTATATAGCATGGTTAACACTGTGCTTAACAACCAATTCAAGTGGATTTTGAATTGAAGGAGCAACTGAAAGTTAAGGTTCATTGAGAGAAGAATTGGCATGGAACTTCATACAAAATCAAAATTCATTACTGAACAAAATTTTAAAGATGAGATATGGCAATGGCATTTGGAAAGAAGGAATAAAAACAAAATTCATCTCCTGCTTAACGAATCATCAAGGAAGGTTCAAGCTATCTTAAGCCAATTACAAGATGGAATATTTAATAAGGTAATAATATTTACATATTAAAAGATATTTGGATACTTGATAGAATTCGGGAGAGATGGCCAGCCACATGTAATGCTAATGATCTATATGGTAAGAGAGTTTCATTCCTAATAAGTGCAGAAGGAACATGGGACAAAGAGATGGTAAAAAAATATTTTTTGAAGAAATGGGATATTTTATTTTACAAATTCCTATTGGTAATGAAATAGAGGAAGATGTTATTGAACTAAGAAAAAAATGATACTAGTAGATCAATTACCTCACTGTCATTTGAACCAAATTGCCAAGTACAGGAAGGAAAAGTGATTAATATGAAATGGATAAAAAAGTTACAAATATCTAAGATAGAATTCCTATTTTGGTGGAGACTTTTGAATGATTCATTACCAACCAATGACTAGCTAAATCAAAGGAAATTACACTACAAAAATGATTGTCCTAGAGGCTGCAAAATTACAAAAGATATTAAACATATCACAACTGGTTGTTACAAATTATTGGAAGTATTGAGGATTCTAAGAAAATGGGGAATTAATATTCCTATCTTTCAAATCAAATCTCAATGTGTAGAGGGACTATAGAATTCTAAAAGAAGTAAATGTGGCCTAGCAAAACTATATGTAATGGATGTTTTTCACAATTGGAAAATTCAAAATTTAGCAAAGCATGGGAAAATAGCTCCGTCTTCATTATACGTAGCATCAGATATTTTATCAAATTATTTTGGATTACATTCAATCCCTATAGGAAAGAATTGGGACACCAACCAGCAAATGCTGTTGAAAGCTTGGTGTCCCCCACCTGAAGGTTGGATCAAGCTGAATGTAGATGCGGAGATCTTACAATCTTATTTTGCAGGAGTGGTGGGAGTCCTAAGAGATTATAAAGGAAGAATGATTTATGTTTATGGAAAACAACTTATGCATTGGGATAAGTCTTTTCTTGAATTAAAGGTGATATTTTAATTCAAGAATTTTATTCAAGAGTGGATGATAGAAAATAAAGGAATAATCATAGAAGGAAGCAATGATAATATCATGAATAAGCTCCAAAGTATTACAAAGATGAAATCTAAGAATAATAAGTATCCTGAAATGATGGATCTTCCCTTTCTTGAAGTTTTATAAACGTTGTTTTTAACTTTGTACCTATAAATTGTAATAAGGTAGCAGATTACTGCTCTCATCTAGCATTGTTAGGGGATTTTTATTGGGACACTTTTTAGACACGAAACTTCCATCAAGATTTGTTAACTTGATTAGGAAGGACTGTGACAGGTTTATTTTTCTTAAGTAGCCTGTAATAGTTTTTTTTATTTTTATTAGTTTTAATGTAGTTTGCATCCTTTATTCAAACAAAATTCAAATAGCAGTTCATATAAAAGACCAATTGACTAATAAAATCTAGAGAATTAAGATGCTTGAAATTCAAACTTTAAACATTAATTACTCCTCGACCACTTGAGCAATTAGGGAGATTAAGGGCTCCATGGATTCATTAAGAGTACTATAAAATTATATAGATTTGAGGCTTAAATCCTAGTGAATAAAAAGTAATTTTATAAATATTATCCATAATATTTATGAAATTATTTAGTATATCCAAATCCAACTCAAATCAAATTGATAGGGATGACTCTTTATATATATATATATATATATATATATATATATTCAAAACATTTAACGAAGTTTTAATCTGATTCAAGCCTCAATTATAATTAAAATTACTAGGTCAAATTTTAAACTAAGAACTAAAATTTAAATAACTATGAATCCATAAATTATTTAGCAATTTAATTTTGTTTATTTTTAGATATGTGTGTAATGGTTAGTTAATTTTCATGCAATTATTCATTTCAAACCAATCCTTAGCCTACAACACCTATTACTAAATTTCCATGATATAGATACACTTACTTTAGAAATTTACCATAAATATTAGGAAGGGTTTGAAGAGCTTAATAAGTTAGGGAATCATTTATAATTCATCATTGAAGCATGGTTTAATTTCAAGCTAATTCAAGTTTTTTTTATTTGTCAATTAGCAAACCTTAGTATGACTTGAGTGTGCAAATTCTTCTTCTCCAATTTGCTTGGAGGGTTAGGATACTTGTTCGTGGGAAACAATTTGCATGCAAGTGTTCTAACACATTTTTTTTTGTGGAAACATGGGGGTGGAATTTTTAAACCCATTTTCACTGCATTTTATTAGAACTATATCCTTTTTCACCATGTCTCGGGCAGAATGGAGTGAGTAATTCATGCGAGTATGTGTAAATATTTTTAATATGATACATGTAATAGATGTTTGGTGTAATAACTTTAAGATATGAAAAAAAAAATAACATTTTGATATCTTTATCAAATTATATGAGATTGTTATTTTGAAGAACGTGTTTAATATTTATTTAGTCTTACTTATGATTTGATAGTTATCTACACAATTTGACAAATAGTTCTCTAAGGATAAGTTTTCTTTATGTGAGAATGCCATTTAAAAATTTTTATTGCCTCAGTGATTCCTTGGTTATATAAATTATTTAATTAATGGCTATTCAAGGGATAGTAATGATGATAAAAACAAGAGTTACTCTACTAGCTCATTAAGGATCGGAGGATGGATCTTACTAGAAAGACTACTTTTCTTAACTTTGGGGGTTTTGACACTCACACACATGTCTTGAGTGCCTAGGGTATTCTTTTCTTTGACTCGCCATAAAGATTACTTATCTTCAACTCACCATAAAGAGTAGTCAAATCTTTTCTTTCATCTTAGACATGGGGTGGATTTAATGATCCCATATTGCTCGGGCAATCATAGTTGGTTATCGTAAGATTTAGAGGAATAAGGTTTGATGATTTTTTTAATGAATGGATAACTCGTTTAGAAGTGGTTTGTTCTAAAGTTTAATTTATATCTACTCACTTAAAAAAGGATAAAGAGTGGATATTGCTAGAAAGATGACTTTTCCTTTTGTTAGGGCCTTTAGCATTTGTGTATGTCTTAAGTGCATGCGGGCCACAGCTCACCATAGAGATTATTCCAATATTTTCTTTTATTATATATAGGGGGAGATTTAATGATCTTATATTGCTTGAAAAATTTTAGCTTGTTTTTAAAAGGCCAAGATACTAAGGTAGGGAAAATTTCACCTAAAAAAGTTTTGTTAAGGAGTTCTCACCATATGGTTTAACTATTCATACATACCTTCCCAAGTTCCTATTAAGTGAAATTTATATTTTTTTTTATTGTGTTAAATTCAAATAAAGATGTGTAGATTAATTGATGATGGGAAGAGATGTCTCAGGAATAGGGGTAATAATTGTAAAGTTGAGAACCAACACCAAAGTGCTAAAACTATTAACACTATAATATATTCAATGCACCAGCACCAGCACATGACATTATAGTTCCAGAACCTCATGAAAAATATATTTTATTAAACACCCTAGCGGAACAAAGGTTAATGTAATTGCTTTTGACATAGTTGCTATTTTGTTTTGCATGTTTGATTCCAAATATTATTGCTTTCATTATTATTTCTCCTTACATATTTTTAAAAGAAATATTTTTCTCTTGTGTATACTAACATTTTAAGGAAATCATACTCCAGATTTTTGAAGACTTCAAATCAAGATCAATTTAGAGTGTATTGTAAATTGAAGTCTGTATTTTTTGTTTTATTGAGTCTAAGAGAGTGTGATTGTAATTGAGTAATTGAGCACACACACCAGGGAAGAGTTTTTCAAATTCATATTTTTAAACTGATTGTATAGTATGATACTATTTCATACAGGATGATCTAATCAGTTATTTTCCCCAACAAGCAACGGAGCAAATAGAAAGGACAAAATTTTTTCTAACTATAGATCATACGAATGATATTTTTGATCATATCAGGATGATGGCCTCTGGTTCAGCTTCAAACAAAGTTTGTATGAATGATATTTTTTATCAAATTAGGATGATGGCCTCTAGTTCATCGTCGAATGAAGATCGTACAGATGATATTTTTTTATCATACCGAGATGATGGGCTCTGGTTTGTCCTCGAATGAAGATTATATGAATGATATTTTTTAATCAGATCGGGATGATGGGCTCTGGTTCATCATTGGATTAAGATCATACAAATAATATTTTTTTATCATTCTAGGATGAAGGGCTTTGGTATGTTTTCATTCATTTCATCCTGACACAGTTCGTACATACGAACTTTAAAATTTTTTCTATTCGTACAGGATGAACACAAATTGTATCGGATGATGATCGTATATAAAATGATTTCATATCGATTCAGAATGAATTCATATGCAATAGTATTAGAACTATTTACATGTACGAGTATATGATCATACGGTACAATCATGGATGGTCAAATTTGAAAAATTCAATTTTTTGGACAGTTTTTCATGTCTTTTATATAATGGTCCACTAAAAATTGACACTTAATCTTTTTTTTTTTTTTGTCTTCATGATTTGTAAAGGGAAATTGAAGGAGAGAGTGTGAGAGAGTGTTTGAGAGAGGTTTCTTCCTAGTAGAGCATGAGGGTTCATAAGGTTACTCAAAGGTAAAGATCTCTGTGTGTGATTTATATTTCTTCACTCTTTCTCTTGTCTTTCTAGATTCCTCATGTGAAGATCTTTCAAGAAGATCTGGTTCTCTACTGACACTTGGAGAGTGTGAACACCCGGAGGTTCCTATATACATTTGGAGGGTTTGAAAGGATGAAGGTTCTTTGCCTACACCTGGAGAGTGTGAACAATTGAAGGTTCTCTGCCTACACTTGGAGGGTATGAAAGGATGATGGTTCTCTACCGCACCGGGGATTGGTGGAAGAGAGTTTTATAAAGGTTTTTCTGCCTTGCTGTGAGAGCAAAGGAGAGTCACTTTAGTAATAGTGCAATACCTAAAGTTTGAGGCTTCAGGGAGTAGATGTAGGTCGTATTTGATCTAACCACTATAAATCTTTATGTTTTTTATTTACTCTACTTATTTACTTACTTACTGCAAGTTATTGATTCCGTGGCTAAAAAATTATTTTGAATACTTTAAAATTAACTTGCTACAAATCATTAATCGGTTTCAAATTTTTAATCCAAGAGTAATTTTTTAATTACCAATTCAACCCATGAGTAATTTTTTAATTACCAATTCAACCCCTGTGGTTAGCCTTGGGACATTAACGTTGGTTTAACAACCTAAATAAGATTCAATAAGAATCAACAAGTGGTATCAGAGCTTTGTTTCAATTTTATAAGTTTAGACTACTTTTTGATTAATGAGCATGGATATATTTGAAAACTAGAACACACCAAAAGGTTACTCTATAACTAGACATCCTTTGTTTGACAATATTCCTTTTTATTTTTGGAAAACATGCATGTCAATATTTTTATAGTCACTAAATTATTGTATGTCAATCTTAGTTCAAGAAGGGTATACAAAACCAACTAGATTATTTGATTGGATTAGAGTTGAAATTCCTTTTGTAGAATGGATTATAGAACAACATGACTTAGCACAACTCATTGCAAATATTTAATCAATTTCTTTTATGCACTCAAGTCAGAAGACTACATGCGGGATTTCACTTGCAAAAAAATGGAAAGGACATATGGGATAAACTTTGTATAACTTATGAAGGGACTAACGAAATTAAGCAATCTCAACTTAATAACTTATTACATGACTATGAATTATTTTGTATTAAACCCAATGAATCAATTTCTGAAATGTATACAATATTCATATAAATAGTCACTTCTTTATATGTATTGGGTAGGGAACTAACGAATGCTAAAATGGTTAATAAGATTCTCTGTTGTTTGCCTACTACATATGATGCTAAAATTACTATAATTATAGACTCTAAAGATTTAATGTTTACTCTATTAATTATCTTCTTGGTTCACTAATTACATACAAGCTAGGAGTGAGTCAAAGAAAGATTGACATAGGTGAACATCGAAAGAAGAAGAACATTGCACTTAAATTGGAGTAGTCGGAGAGGCTCTATCGCAACCTAAAGAAGAGGATGATATAGATTTGATTATTAGATAGCTTAAAAGCTTTCTGAAGAGGAAGCAAAAGAGACGCTAATAATGGAATAGAGGTAAGTTGAATAGGAATGTCAAGGTTTCTAATGATTTGATTTTCTACAAGTGCAGGAAACTTGGACACATAAATTCAGAATGCCCAAACTTAAAATCTACTCCTAGAAAGGAGAAGGAAAAGGAGAAACCAAAAGAGAAGAAGGACAAGAAGAGATTCCAAAGAGCTTTTTGGGCAGACTCGACTTCGGATTCATCAAAAACTAAAAAGGAGGAGGAAGTCACAAACTTGTACTTGATGGACGATAATCTTGATCAATCAGATCAAGAAGAGATATGTGACTTAACCTTTGCTGAACTTTTAAAAGTTTCTTAAAGAATGCATTATACATATAGGAAGCTAAATAAAATGCATGCTAGTCTAAATTTGGAATTACAAGAACTACATAGAGAGCACGAAATTCTTCAGAATGATCATGCATTAATTGATAACAACCACATGAGCTTACTTGATGAATTCGATAACTTGAATAAGGAGAATGAGATTTTAAAAACATCATATGCTCAATTGGAAAAAGAATTTAAAGATTTTAAGAATGAATTAGAGAGTAAAAAATATCTTTTAAACTATAATAAGAATATTCTAAAAGATATGAATATATTTTTTTAAATTGAACGTGTAAGCTCTAGAGGAAAATAGGAAACCCTCAACACTTGAAGATTTTACAAATCCTATTTTGAAGCCAAAATTTTTATAACCCAGGAATAGACATGGTAATTATAGAAGATTGAGAAATCCATTTCTTGGATTTAAATATTATAATTGTGGATTGATTGGACATATTTCATACACTTGTACCTTACATAAAAAAATTTATTTAGTGTCAAAACCTAAGATGCATAAACCTAGACATATCATACATGCATCTAGTTTTAATTTGCCAGAAGGAGAACCTAAACTTGTTTGGGTTCCCAGGTCTAACATTTGATAGTTTTGCAGGCACGCTCTTATAGAAGGCCTCGTGAGAGAATATGGTACCTAGACAGCAGTTGTTCAAAGCATATGATTAGAGATACTAAAAATTTATATCGTTGGAAGCCATAAGTGGAGGCAGGGTTACACTTGGAGATAACACCACAAGGAAGATGGCTAGATCAGGTATGATTGGAAATTTTGAGAATTTTTTCATTGAAAATGTGCTACTTGTGGAAGGCTTAAAGCATATCTTTTGAGTATTAGTTAGCTACGTGATAAAGGATACAGTATAAAAAATTTTCTTACTAGCTGCATATGTTTTGCATGATTTAAGGGTAAAAATTTTTATATGCTAGATTTAAATTATATCAAAACTCTAGCTACTTTTTGTTTTAAAATTATTTCTAATGAGTCATGGCTTTGGCATAAGAGACTTTGTCACTCTAGCATTAAAAATCTAAGATGAATTACCCAAAAGAACTTAGTGAGAGGTATACCTAAATTAGACTTTACCAAGGACCACCTTTGTGATGCTTGTCAATTAGGAAAACATATGAAGTCCTCTTTTTAGTCCAATAAGGATCTTAGAATTAGTAAGCCTTTGGAGATTTTATATATGGATCTTTTAGAACCGATTGGAATAGTAAGTCTAGGAGTGAAGGTATACGGATTTGTTATTGTGGATGATTTTTCAAGATTCACTTGGGTTAAATTCTTATATCATAAGAGTGAATCATTCGAGGAGTTTGAAGATTTTTTGACTTGGATTTGGAGGAAACTGGAATGTCAGATTTGAACAATTCAAAGTGATGACGACGGTGAATTTGAAAATGAAAATTTTGAGAATTTTTATAAAGAGAAAGGAATTGATCACATTTTTCTGCACCTAAAACCCCTCAATAGAATGGGGTAGTTGAAAGAAAGAAAAGAATATTAATAAAAGCCGTTCGAGCCATGTTGGCAGAATATTCACTTCCTAAATATTTTTGGGCTGAAGCAGTTAACACTGCATGTTATGTTCTGAATAGGGTGAACATCATATTGAATTTGAATAAAACACCCTATGAGCTACTTAAGGGGAGAACACCTAATTTGTCGCATTTGCATATTTTTGGATGTAAGGTGTTTTGACACAATAATGAAAAATCTACCTTAGAAAAATTTGATCCAAAATTAAATGAAAAAATTTTTCTTGGATACTCTAGTGTTGGAAAATCTTATAGCGTATTCAACAAAAAAACCTTGGTAGTGGAGGAGACACCGCATATTGTATTTGGTAAATCTGGAACTTTGGATGAGCCAAATTTGGAAGAGTTTGAGATAAAAAATAACTCCCCAAAGTTTGAGAAGATTGCTTTGGATGAAAAGTAGGACATAGAAAACTAATTTCCTAGAGATTTGAGATTTTCTAAAAAAACACCCAAAGGAATTGATTTTAGATGAACCTAGTGAGGGTATTAAACTAGGCATGGATTAAGTGAAAAGGTCAATCATTCAGCCTTTATTTTTATGATAGAACCCATAAATATCCTCTTTATTGGAAGGTGCTCAACTAGATTTTGAAAATTCAAAGTACCCAAATCATGTTTATAAATTGAAAAAGGTATTGCATGGATGGAAACGGGCACTTAGGGCTTGGTATGAGAGGTTGAGCACCATCCTGCTTGAGAGATCTTTTGAAAAAGGAAGTATGGAACACCAATCTCTTTTTGAAGAAATTGGGAGATGATATATACTCATTGTACAAATTTATGTTGATGATATCATCTTTGGAACTAGAAATAAATATCTTTGTGATAATTTTTCTAAAATAAAGAGTAGTGAATTTAAGATGAGTCTAATGAGAGATCTAAGTTACTTTCTAAGTTTTACATTAAGCAAATTAAGGAAGGAACATTTCTTAGTCAGTCAAAGTATGTTAAGGACATCTTCAAAAGTATGAAATCGATAATATTAAACCTGATAGTATACCTATGAGTTCCTCAGTTTAGTTGGATAAGAACCCAAATGGAAAATTTATTGATAAAAAAATTAGATGAATTATTGGATTTTTATTTTACTGATTGCTAGCAGATCCAATATTATGTTTAGTGTTTATTTGTGTGCTAGATTTCAATCAGATCCAAAAGTATCACATTTGACAGCAGTAAAAAGGACTTTGAGGTATCTCTTGGGAATTCAGAACTTAGGAATTTGGTATCCTAAGTTCAGCTCTTCATTTGAAATAATTGAATATTCAGATTCGAACTTTGCAGGTTGTAGGGTTGATAGTAAGAGTACATTTGGAACATAACAATTTATTGGAAATTCATTAGTTTCTTGATCCAGTAGAAAAAAAAATTCCATAGCTCTATCTATTACTGAAGCTAAATACATCGCCTTAATAGGTTGTGTGGCACAAGTTCTTTGGTTAAAATAATAGTTGATTGCTTTAGGATTTATAATAGGAATAATTCCAATTTATTGTGATAATACTAGTGCTATTTGCATTTCAAAAAATCATATTCAACATTCTAGAACCAAACATATAGATATAAGGCATTATTTTATAAGGGATCATATATACAAAGGAGAAATTGAACTGAATCATGTTTCAACTGAAAATTAACTTACAGACATTTTTACAAAACCACTAGCCTTTGATACTTTTAGTACATTAAGAATAATGCTTGGTGTGATTGACCAAAATGCTTAATTAAAAATTTTCCGAAAACTTGATATGTGTGTTTGTGTAGTTTCTATTTTTGATTTTTATGTGTGTATTTGTGTTTTTTTCTATGTTTTTGAGTTTTGTGTGTTTTCTAAATGTTTTTCACATCAGATTTCTAGTTTTTAATCAATCATGCTAATTTTTCTATGTGATCTATTCGTATTGTATGAAATTATTTTCGTACTGTACAAATTTTGTAGCATGTCAATTATTATTTTGAATTGTTTACGTACCATTTTGATTTTTTATACATATCATACTGTATGATATTCATATCATCCCATACGATCTATATAACTTCGTATGTACGCATATAGATGGTTATACGGGCAGAATATGTTACTAAAATGATTCATACGTACAAACCTGGAGTTCATACATACGAATACGTGGCATTCGATGTGGGGGGAGATTTAAACTGTCATTAAAATGATTTTAAATAATCGATCATCCTGGATGAACACCTATTCATCTATACAATCATATGGTCAAAAAGTCTGTACAAAAGGACACCTTGTAAATTGTGTGATTATGAAAAGTCGTTTCATTTTGAATGTATTTGTTCATACATATGAAATTTATTTTTGTATGTATGAACACAAGCATCGTATAGTATGAAACTCTTTTCTTATGCACGAAAGATCATTTTTCTTTAAATAGAAGGGCTTTAAAACTCAAATCTCATTCACTTCAATATCCTTTCAAAACCTTCTCATCTTTCAATCCTTCAATGGCAAGTTCTAATAAGAGGGGTAGACTTACTAAGGGCCCGTCTTCTTGGAATAATGAAGACAACATTCTGTCCAGAACTAACGAGGAATCATTTCTTAGGTTTGTTTCTGCCAAAATCTCACCTTATAGAGTTCTTCTCCGAGAAAACATAAACTTTCAAGTAATGCCTCTTTTTATTGCCACCTAATTCACTTTTATCCCGAGTCTTGTTCACTCCTATAATAAGAACACTTTTCACTACTTTCTTGCCAATATGACCTTTAACACTGACCAAAGTAGGATTAGGTCTTATGTTCTAAAGTAGCGGGTTGAAATAACCAAGGAGGATTTGGGAGCAATCTTGCAATTAAGGACTCAAGGAATAAGAGCCCACACTTTAACCTCTGCTTCTGATTTTGACTAGACGAAAATAAATAAAGTGATCAGAGGGATTAGAGTACACATTGGTATGAAGTTGATGATTTTAAGAGAGAGAAGCTCCCGGTTTTTCTAGAGAGAGAAAATCTTATTTTTTCAAATTTCTCTGTTTACAGGCTTTGCTCGGGCGGGGTTTTGTCGCCGGCAGGTCGCTGGATAGATGATTGGCGGTTCTTCTCCGCTAGTATCATGGCAATTATTCATCCATCTGGTGCCAATCGAGGAATTGGCAAGGCTAGCAATGGCATTATAATCAGGGAGGGTGCGAAACCCCTGGTTCGCTAAGATCTAGTTAAAGGTAAAAGAAAGAGGGTTTTGGCTGATCATGTTTCTGATGATGTTAATGATCTTGCAAATTAGAAGATTATTTTAGATAACATTCCTGAGGCATCTTCATCTGCTGGAGCGATCTTGAAGGTTAATAAATTTGTGTTGAACCATGAAGATTTAGGTGGCCGAGCGTTAGATTCTGAGATCGATGTCTCTGTTGTGGAAGTGATTCATAATATTCCTCTAAAGAAGTCAGTTTTGGATAAGAATCTGGATTCTACTGTTTAGAGACATCCTACTTTAATCGATATGAACGAGAATTTTATTGAAGCATGGAAAAAACCCAACATATCAAGATATCTGTCGACAATGTGATAACAGAATTGTCTGAGGACAGGATGGCGGTCAAGCTTAATGCTGAGAAGGAGGTTTTAATTCGGAGATTCTAAGACATTCTCTGGTTATTAAGGTGTTAGGTGACAAAGTTTCATTTCCATTGTGTAGCCTGGAATTGAGGAAGCAGTGGAACAAGTTCGATAGTTTTCATATGACGTCAAAAGGCATAATTGGATTTTATGCTAATTCAAGTCTGCGAAAGCGATGGAGGAAGTGCTGAATGGTGTCAATTGGTTTGTGGGAGGCCACATTGTGGGGATGGATAAGTGGTCTCCTCTTTTCAATCCCAATTCCTTCAAGGGAATTACTGCTCCGGTTTGGATTCCTTTCCCCTACTTACCGCTGTATTGCTGGGATGAGGAGAACATCACTATGACTGCTTCAAGGTGTACCTATGTATTTGGATGGTAATTCTTTTAAATGTGGTAAACGTGAATTCGCTCCGGTATGTGTGAGACTGAATTTGGAGAATAGACTTCCAAATGGTGTTTGGGTTGATGGAATCACTGGTCATTTCTTCCAAAAAATAGAGTATGAGAAGATTGATTTGATCTGTTATCAGTGTGGTAAGGCTGGTCATGCTAGAAAGGATTGCTCTGAATGTGAGAAGAAGGTTCTTAGTGATCAGCCTGCAAGGAATAATGTTGCTGATAAAGATTTGGGTGGGATGGTTGGTACTAAAGATGCTGAAAGTGAATATGGACCGTGGATCCATGTGCAATTTAAAAATAGAAGATTTTGGAATGGAAAGGTGGCGACAGCTGGTAGACCTAGTAGAAATATAGTTGGTATTGATGGTCAGACCTATGTTCATCTTTCTGATACAGGGCAAAGTCTAATTCAACACAAGAAGGCTGAGGTGGAACCTGAAATAAAATAGCTTGATCAAACTGTTTTGGATACAATTAATACTATTAGCAAAGGTGAATGTAATAATGAGATTGCAATGGGGATATTAGTATCTAATAAATATGATACTCTATTTGAGGAGATTGAAGAAGGGGAAGTGACGAACCATCCTTGTGTAGATCAACAGAAGGAGATGGCTGTTGCTGTTGATTTACCTGAGAGAGTTGAATCTGCTGTTAAACAGAATAACAGTTTAGTTAAGATAAAACTGGCTAAGGAGCTGAAATCATTGGGGCCCTTAGAACCTGATTACAAGAAAAAGAGAAAGGAGGGTAAAGGAAGTATACCAGGTGGGGATGGCTCCCAATTGGTTAGTAAATGAATTCTTTAGTTTTCTGGAATTGTAGGGGGGGAAAAAAAAGGAGGCTTCCTTGTATCTCAAGGAGATAGTGAGGGATCATGATGTTTGTTTTGTTGCTTTGATGGAAACCAAATTATCTATTATTGATAGAAAGGATATTGATGTTCTTATTGGGAAGGATTGGGATTATTTCCATTTCCCAGCCGTGGGTACTGCTGGTGGGATTTTGGTCTTGCGGAACATGAAGTTGGTTTCTTTTGATGTAGAGAAGAGCTCTTCTCAACTGGTGGTTGGTTCTCTTTATACTCCTTCTTTGGGTGTTTGGAAGGTGGCAACGGTGTATTGTAGTAGATGTCACAATGAGAGAAGGAGTTCGTGGAACTTGCTTGAGATATGCATGAAGTATTTGGGTCCTGCCATTATGTGGGGGGGGGGGGACTTTAACTGTATTTTAAATAAGGAAGAGAAGAAGGGTGGCAAGAGATTCTTATTCTAAAGGGCCTCGAGAGATGAAAGAATTTATGACTAATTCTGATTTTCATGTTGCAGGTTTTGTTGGACCAAGTTTTACTTGGTGCAACAATAAGGAGGGTGCCTCTAGGATTTGGGAGAGACTTGATAGGTGCTTGCTCAACTCCTCTGCTTTACACTTGGTACCATTTGGGATGGTTAAGCATCTTGCTTGTGTGGCTTCTGATCACAGCCCAATGGTGTTCCATTTAGATGCCAAGAAGATTAAAAGGAGCAAGGCTAATACATTTGAAGATACGTGGAGGTCTTATCCTGCTGCTTGGAGTATTGTCTCTAATTCATGGAAGAATGCTGATTTTGGTGAAGACGTGGAGGTGCTTCACAGAAAGATAAGGAGAAAATTTAGAGCACTATTTTTCTGGAATAAAAATAAACGCCGAGATCTTTATAAGCTGAAGGATGATTTATAGAGAGAAATACTGGAATTGCAAATTAAGGAGGCTTTGGGTTCAGGTTTTTGTTATGATGACCTGGTCAATCTTAGATGGAAGGTTCATGAGCTTAATGTCACTCTTAGAAGGCTTTCTCTTTAGGGGAACCAAAGAGCTAAAACTAGATGGTATGAGGAAGGAGACACTAATTCAAAGTTTTTCCATAACTTTGTATCAGCCTGAAGGAATGCAAAATGGATAAGGCAAGTTAAGGATTCTAATAACACTCTAGTGGACGAAGATGATCAAATTAAACAAGTTTTTTTGCAGTTCTTTGATAAAAATGGAAGTATAGAACTTGTGACTTGACGGGATAGCCTTGTCCATTAAAAAGTAGATGATGAGTGCCTTGAATGCAGCTGCTTTGGATGCAGATTTTACCATGGAGGAGTGCAGAATCTCTATTTTTCAGTAGGGAAACAATAAGTCTCCTAGACTTGATGGTGTGACATCTTCCTTTTTTAAGTGCTATTGGAACTTAGTATGTGAGACTACCTGGAATGCGATCAAGAAATTCCTAAAATCTGGAGTAATGCATAAGGAATGGAAAGATACGCTTATTGTCTTAACTCCAAAAATTAAGAATCCGGTTGTGCCAGCTAATTATAGACCGATCAGTCTCTGTCAAAGCACCTATAAGATTGTGGCAACTAAGTTGGTTAATAGATTGAAGATTTGTTTGCCCAGGATGATTTCAGAAGAGCAGGTAGCATTCATTCTAGGGAGATCACTATCTGAGCACTGCTTGTTGGCATAGGAGATTTTTAATAAATTTAAAGTCTCAAAGAATAAACAAGGTTTGATGGCGGTTAAACTTGATATGGAACAGGCGTATGACAGTATGGGTTGGGTAACCTTGAATCAAATTCTCTACTTTTTTGGCTTCCCCTCTGCCTTTTCCAAGCTTCTAATCAAATGTGTGGTTAATGCAAAGTTTTCTAATATCCTGAATGGAAAATACACAAAGTGGATTGATGCTCATTGTGGATTCAAGCAAGGCTGTCCTCTCTCACCATACTTATTCATTATGTGCTCTCAATTGTCATCTAATGCAATTGAGCAAAGGGGGAATGAATTCAAAATTCTTATTTCTCCTAGAGGACCTAGGATCTCGCATCTTCTTTATGCAGATGATGTGTTGCTTTTCACTCAGGCTACCACATCCATGGCAAGTCTTTTAAAATGCATTGTGGAGGATTTTTGTAATTGGACGGGCCAAAGGGTAAATGTTAATGAGTCCCAGATCATTTTTAGCAAGATTGTTAGGAGGTCTCATAAGAAGAAGGTGGTTAGTATCCTCGGTTTCAAGGTGGCTAAGGAACTGCATTACTTGGGAATTAAGATCTCCTTACAAAGAATGGGTTTTGCTGACTTTCAGGATCTGTTATGCCATGTCATGGACAGACTTAATGTTTGGGGAAAGAAATCTCTCTCTTTGGGAGGTAAAATTATTCTTATCAAAACCTCTTTACTCACATTGCCAAGCTATGCTATTACTCAGTCTCTAGTGCCTAGGGGTGTCAATATTTCACCCGACCCAAAAACCCGACCGGAACTCGACCCAAAAATTTTGGGTTCGGGTCAACCTGAACACGAACCGGGTCGGGTTCGGTAAGGGATTTCGACCCGTTCGTAAATCGGGTTGGGTTCAGGTTGACTCAGAAACCAGAAATCAACCCAATTAGACCCATTTTTTATTAATTTAAGAGGATTTTAATAGATTTTTATTAAATAAGTAAATGATATTTCAAAAAATTATAAACATTATTGCCAAAATTAAATTAATCTTGATTTATTTTAAATTAATTGAACTAAATCTTACCTTAATTTGATTTAGATTTAAATAAATTTAATTAAATAAAAAATTTAATTAAATATACCAGAATCGGGTCAGGTTTGGGTTGACCTGGACCCGAAGCGGGTCGGGTTCGGGTTCGGTAAACCGACCCGTTTGCAAAAATGAGTCGGGTTCAGGTCGGGTTGAACAGTATCAGGTCAATTTCGGGTTGGACCCGAACCCGACCTATGACCCAGTTTTGACAGCCCTACTAGTGCTTAAGAGGGTTATTCATGATGTAGAGAAATTATATATAAGGTTTATCTAGCATAAGCAGGATGGGAAGCAGAGGTTGCACTATGTTGCTTGGGAGGAAATCTGTAATCCAAGGAATGCTGGTGGTTTGGGTGTTCAGTCTATCACTACCAAAGCATGTACTCTACGGGCAAGGTTGGCTTGGAATAATATACAGAAACCTGACTCTTTACTGCACCGAACGATTAAGTCTAAGTTTGGTAATAATGTCTTAAATGACAATGGCTTGAAAAGTTCTTCCAGTGTTTGGAAAATGTTAAAGGATGGAGGTAAACATTTGAAACCCATTGTAAGATGGAGAGTGGGAGGAGGAGATAAAATTCAGGTTCTAAGTGATATTTGGCTGCTGGATAAATGTCTAAATGATTAGCCAACCTTTGTTGACTATGATGCTCTGAAAAATTTGAAAGTCTGGCATTTCATTTCAGAAGCTGGGGAGTGGGATGAAGGAAAGCTTCTCGTTTTTCTCCATAAAGATCTTGTCAGCCTTATCAGGAATGTGCAAATTGATGGCCAGCGTGAGGATCAGCTAGAAACCGTCTGTAAGTTTTCGGGTAAAACGATTTCTGCGTTGGCTTATGACAATGTGATGAAAGGGAGAGGTGTTAGTGATGATGAGGGATTTTACAGTTCGCTTAAGAGTTTAAAGGTGAACAATAATGTGGAAAATTTTTGGTGGCATTTTAGTAAGTTTGCTATTCCCACAAATCACTTCCTTAAGTTTCGAAGACTTGCAGATGATGATCTTTGTGCTAGAGGTTGCCATAAGGTGGAGAACTATGATCACATTATTGTTCACTGTAAGTACCTTCAAGAAATCATTTATAAAATTTGAGAATGGGAGTTTTGTATTCCTGTTTTCCATTCTTTGGAGTGCTGTTTAGCAGAGCTGAGAAGGAGCTCTGGCCGTAATTCTGGTATGGCTAAAATATATTGTGTTGTTGTGTTTTTGAACTAGAAAAATTGTAACTTAGTTAAGCATGGTAAAGCAGCTATGTCATGTTCTTCAGTGGCTTCGAATGTGATTTCTCTAGCCGTTTTGAACTCCTCTCCATATCTAGCTAACTGGGGTGCTAATCTCCCAAGGGAGTTCTATAATACTTTGCGCCCTCCACCGCTAGATTGGATCAAGATCAATATGGATGCATCCTTGTTGAGTTCAAATAGAGGTGGTATTTTCAGAGACCATAAAGGCAGACTTTTTCTAGCTTTTGGAAGTAATAAGACTCATTGGGACATTGCCCAGCCTGAGATGGAGGTGATTGTGGATATTAAAGATTTTATACAAACTTGGATGCTTCAAAGTAAAAGTATTATCATTGAAAGTGATAATGCTAATGTGATTACATTCTTACAAAATTCTTTGAAGAAAGTTTATTGGCACTTGGATAATTGGTCGGCCAAAGAGCTTTACTTCTTTAATGACTTTAATAAGGTTATTTTTCAACATGTTAATAGGGAATGTAATAAAGTAGCTGTTTTTTGTGCTACTTTAGCTTTAGATAGTAGCTTTACTTTTGATAGCTTTTCATTTGGTAGCATTCTGATCCCCTTGATTGATTTAATCAAGGATGAGATGTTACCATTATAGTTTGTATCTAGGTTTGTTCCCGTTCTTTCTTTTTTAAATGCATTGCTTTTGCTTCAAAAAAAAAAAAAGAGGGATTAGAGAAGTGTGTCATTTGCCTAAGGTATCCACTGTAAATCAAAATGCTAGGATCATCCTACATGTTCTTAGAACCCCTTTAATTCCTAAAGCTGGTGACCGTATCAATATTACTCCTCTTCTTTCCACTATCACTTACCTTATCATGACTGGGTAACCTATAAATGAAGCCCAACTCATTATTGGCTGTATTTATGGACTTTTTAAAATTGGTCATGTCTCTCATAAAAGAAAGAAAAACATTGTTTAAGGACACCTAGTGACCTACATTCTTGAGAAGAAGTATAATCTAGTTCATCCTAATATTCATCTAGAAATTCCTATCAACTTCACTGATGCTTCATTTCGAGTAATTTTTAGGAGAGGTGATGGAAGTGAGGATTCTAAGGGAGAAGGGAGGCACCTACACCTACACCTGCACCTACACCTACACCTGCACCTGTGCCTGCTCGAGGACCAGCCTTTATGGAGATGGTCAAGTGCTTTGACATAATTGAGAGTCATTTTTATCAGTGCTTTGATCAAATTTTGACTCACCTACACCAACAGGATGCTCAATATCAGCAGGATATGGGTTGGATTCTAAGTCAGTTCGATTCAATGAACACCAATATGGTTATGATGAATAGCAATTTTAATATCTTTAACCATCCACCTCCTTCAGACCAAGGACCCTCAAAGTGATAGAAATGCTTCTTATGTGATTGTCTTTTTTAGTGCATAGTGATATGATGTAATGATATTTTAGTTTTATTTTGTTAGTGTTTTATGTACTTATTTTATGTTTAATTTTTTGATGTTATGTTTGTGCTGTTATTGATATCATCTAAGCGTTCATTGTATCTCTTTGATAACTTGATATCAATAAAAATTGTGTTGACTTATTTTAGTTTATTTTGGTCTCTATTAGAAATGTTTGTTAGCCTATATGAGTATCCTGACATAATTAATCTAAAAAGTGGTATAATATGATGAGCAATATAATAATTAATTTTATTAGAAAATCTAATTTTTTTTAAAAAAATGTTAATTTATGACTCAATTAAGTTAAGACTATCAAATTCATGTTCTTTTTAGGCAATGAAAATTTTAATATTATTATTACAATTTTGATGTCTTATTATTCTTTTATTTCTCTTTTCAATATAATTATCTTTGTACTGAGAGAAGTTTGAGTTTTTAGATTATTGATTTTGAAAAGATCAATTAAAAAAATAGAAATGT
This sequence comes from Dendrobium catenatum, assembly GCF_001605985.2. NCBI lineage: Eukaryota > Viridiplantae > Streptophyta > Magnoliopsida > Asparagales > Orchidaceae > Dendrobium > Dendrobium catenatum. Next base: position 1,186,158 of record NW_021319269.1, on the reverse strand, counting down.
ATAAGTGTACAAAAATCAAAAGTGCGCAATGGTTCATAAATTAAAAAGAGGCACAAAGTTAGCCCAAATACATAAATATGCATAAAGTGTGCCACAACTATTGAAAAGATATGCAATGTCACCATAAGTATATGTTCTTTCCTTTATCTTTTAATCTTTAATTTCAAATTAATCTAATGTTCAATTATATTTTGTATTGGAAATGGACTTAAATTAATTTTTATTTTGTCACCTTTGCAAAAATTCTCCTTATCTAATTGTCTAGAATATTTCATGACATTAATATATTTATCTTGTCGATGTTATATCTTAATTTAAATATTATGAATTTTTATTTTCCTATAACGACCATTAATCTTGTTATTACAATTATAACTCAATCTCTTTTAGGAACAATTATCAAAGGCTTCTCATATGAATTCTTACATTTTTATTGTTTTTTCTTCTTCTCTTTTTGATGTTGTCAAAAAGGGAGAGAAATATTATTTTTTTGCATTTAATTTTTTTCAATGTTCATGTTTGTTATAGTTGTTTTATTTTTTGTCTTAAAGTATTTTGTGTTTTGTGTGTTTTGTGATCTTTGAAATATTTTTTTAAATTTTTTTTATTGATTTATTCTTAATAAAAATTCACTAATATTCACATGCTTTTGTTTTAGGGGGAGTTAAGGAGAAATTTATGATTAAGGGTTTACTCAAACAATAATGGTTGTTCTATCATCAAAAAGGAGGAGATTGTTGAGACAATTGCTATTTAGTTTTGCATGTTTGATATTCTTGCAACTTGTATATTTTTTATGATTCCAAATATTATGGCTTTGATTATTATTTCTTCTAATATATTTTTGGAAGAATTTTTTTGGTCTTGTGTGTACTAACATTTCAAGGAAATTATACTTCGGATTGTTGAAGACTTTAAATCAAGATCAGTTTAGAGTGTATTATAAATTGAAGTTTGTAGTTTTCATTTTATAGAGTCTGAGAGAGTGTGATTGTAATTGAGTAACTAAGCACACACATCGGGGGAGAGTTTTTAAAATTTTTATTTTAAACTAATTATACAGTATGATACTATTTTGTACGGGATGATCTCGTCAGTTATTTTCCCTAATGAGCAATGGAGCGAATAGAAAGGACAAAACTTTTCTAAGTATAGATCATACATATGATATTTTTTATCATACCAAGATGATGGCCTTCGGTTCATCTTCGAATGAAGAATGTACGAATGATATTTTTGATCATAATGGGATGATGGCCTCTGGTTCATCCTCGAACGAAGATCATACTTATGATATTTTTTTATTGTACCTGGATGATGGGCTCTAGTTCATCCTCAAACGAAGATTGTATGAACAATATTTTTTTTATCTTATTGGGATAATGGGCTATGGTTCATCCTTGAACGAAGATCATATGGATGATATTTTTATAGTTTCGGGATGAAGGGCTCTGGTCTATTTTCCTTCATTTTTTCATGGTGGTTCGTATATACAAAGTTTGAAATTTTTCTCTTCTTATCAGATGATTATCATGTACGAAATGATTTTGTACTGATTCACAATAAGTTCACATGAAACAATATTTGAAATGTTTGTATATACGAATATACGATAGTGCGATACGATCGTGGATGGTCAAATTTGAAAAATTCAATTTTCTGGATGGTTTTCCATGTCTTTTGTATAAAAGGTCCACTAAAAACTGACACTTAATCATTTTTTCATTTGGTCTTTGTGATTTGTAAAGGGCAATTGAAGGAGAGAGTGTTTAAGAGAGATTTCTTCCTAGTAGAGCATGAATGGTTCACAAGGTTACTAAAAGGTAAGGTTCTCTGTGTGTGATTTGTGTTTCTTCACTCTTTCTCTTGTCTTTTTTTATTTCTCTTGTGAAGGTCTTTCAAGAAGATCCGATTCTCCGCCAACACTTGAAGAGTGTAAATAGCCTGAGGTTCTCTTCCTACACTTGGAGGGTGTAAAAGGATAAAGGTTCTATGCATACACTTGGAGAGTGTGAACAGCCGAAGGTTCTCTATCTATACTTGGAGGGTGTGAAAGGATGAAGGTTCTCTGCCTACACTTGGATGGTGTGAAAGGATGATAGTTCTCTGCCGCATCGGGGATAAGTGGAAGAGTGTTTTGTAAAGGCTTCTCTGTCTTGCTGTGGGAGCAAAAGGAGAGTCATTTTAGTAATAGTACAATACTTGAAGTGGGAGGATTGAGGGAGTGGATCTAGGTTGTGTTTGAACTAACCACTATAAATATTTGTTTTTTATTTTTGCTAATTATTTACTTACTTTAAGTCATTAATTCTAAGATTGAAAAATTATTTTGAGAACTTTTAAATTAACTTACTATGAATCATTAATTAGTTTCAAAATTTTAATCCAAGAGTAATTTTTTAAATTACCAATTCACCCCCTCCCCTCTTGGTTAGCCTTGGGACATTAAACTAGGTTTAACAACCTAATTAAGATTTAACAAAAATCAACAATTTCTCTGTAAGTTAACATTATAGTGTCAAAGTGTGAGGAAAAATTTCAAAAAATTTAATATTGAAGCACCAACCATGAAAGCTAATGGCATTCATCTTCTACAACATCATGATAGAGCATTTAGAGAAAAGAAGCACCATGTCGAATAAATCAATAATTGTGTCAGGTCAACAAACAACCACAATAGAGCACATTTAGTAGTGTTGAGGCCCTAGTTTTATTTGTAACAAAGTGGTGCTACTCTATCAAGAGTAATGATGCTTAAGTTTATTTATGCTATGTATGATAGTTTTTTTAAAAAATAAATAAATAAAAAATCAAAGGATAGAGAGTGACATTTTGTGGAGGGATTGGTCATCCTTGTAGATAGAAAAATCACACTTAAGAATGAAAAGGCGTGTAGAGAGTGAAGGGGTAAGGGGAGAATCACTTTTGGAAGAGTCCATCTGCAGGATTTATTTTAGATTCTTCACTTTGAGTGTTAATTTCTTCATATGTTTTTATTTGAACTCTTATCTTGAGCATGTAATGGAAAGTATTATATTCAATTCTATTTTTATGGCCGGCTAAACTCTACTTTTGAATTATTGACATAAAAATCCACATATATTTTAATATACTCATAAGAATGTGAATTATTATTCTTAATATATCTAATGTTTTAATTTTTTTTTTTTAATGGCCATGCTAAATTTAAAATCTTATTTAATATATTGCCTCGGGGAGAAATGTAAGAATAAACAAAAGTATTTAAATGGAATGCTTTCTTACCAAGACATGATGATTAGGATTTTAAGATCTATGGAGATAACATAACTATAGAATGGCCATAACCTTTCTACACTACTTTACATGCTTAATAGATATCCAAAAGGTGCATATGCTCTGATTCATTACTATTATAGATGAGTTTTCTTAGGAAAACATAAATTCATTTATCATTATTATCTAAAAATATCTTTATTTTTTGTTATCTTAACTATTTTCTACACTTTTTTTCTAGTAATTAACCCTTAGTTTATTGCATATAATAAATTTATTAGTTTGAGTTGGTATTACTATAGTCAATTTATGTTCACCCGTTTCCTCATGTGTTTGACACACTTCTCATAACAATTTATTACTTAATCGGCATGTGCACTAGCAACAGTTGGGACAATTTTATAGAAGAATTTATAGTGTCATATAATTTAATTAACATATAATTTAGCCACCCATAAAGCATAACTCTCTCATACACAAAGTATAATCCCTCATCAATTCCCTAGGCAATTTCGGAGAAAAGCTTTTTATAATCAAGTGCCTTTAAAAGATACTTCATTTTTTTTAATAAATGATTATTATAGGTGAATGTCTATGATTGAGGTTTTATTTTTAAGAAATTATCTATTTTGAGCGGGTTCCTTTGATTGAGGTTTTCTTAGAGAAATGGTCTTTCTAGATCGGTGTCTTTGATTGAGGTTTTGTTTATATGCAAAATAATTTTGTAAAGTGGAAAAGAAAATTTTATCAAAAGAAAAGAAATAATAATATAGATATAATAAATATAATACCTCCTTTGTGGGTATAATAGCTTAAGGTCATCGGTGCTCCAAGTTTTTTTAATTTTGTTTCTGTTGTGAGTTTATTGACTATATATGATTGGCTTGGCTTATTATTTGATGATATAGATAACTTCCCAAGTTACATACAAATATGTAGAGTGTAGAGTGACAAGCGGTAGCATCTACTTTCCTTAGGACTAGGTCTCAAAGTTTGATGGTTTTCTTTTTAACAGGAGCGAGCGAGAAGGGTTGAGCAAGCAAAAATGGCGGAGCGAGCGAGCGAAAGGGCGGAGCGAGTGACGAAGGCGATCATGAAGATTTTGGTAGAACCTGGGAGATCAGTGGTTCTCCATCAGCCTGGCATGGCCGATGGAGGTTCTTTAAAGAATCTGGGTAGAGAGGCATTGGATTTTAGAAAGTTTTTGGCGGACCTACCTAAGACTTACTGTGCTTCTCCATCAATCACAATTGGATAATGTCTGGGTTTATTATTCTGATTTACCTTTCTTGATTGAAGTTGGTAAGTTTACATATCTGTATGTGAAATTTGAGGAGGATTTTTTTTTACTCAATGGTGGATTGTGTTTTTTTTTATGAAATTTCTATTTGGTGGTCGATTTTGGCCTTGAATCTAATGGGGAATTGTTTGGCCGAAGATGGCTTGAGGCGTGATTGTTCTACTTTGATAAGATTTGAGAATTATGGTGGTATTTGTTGCTTGATTATGTATGAATTTAGTAATAGCCTTGATTCATTTCTTGGAGCTGGAATATTTTTGGGTTTGACGTTTGAACCTGGGAGTTTCTTTATGAGGATTTAGATGTTATTCAAGGAATTTTGGTGTGGTTTTTTATTTTATAAATGTGGTCAGTTTTGTCTTTAATATTTGGTTAAAAAGATTGTTTTTATCCTTTTTCAATTAAGGATTGGAAATATTAAGTTGTGGAATGAGATACAAGATCAATTGGGAGAACTTTTGTGCAATATTTTTTCTCTTCAAGAATCTGGGAGAATTGGATAAAGCAATTTTCTTAGTGTGTGAATCCTTGTTATACGACAGGATTTCTATTTTCCTGAAGAAACATGGAGTTAATGTTGATGTTACCACTAGTTATGAAGCTATTTTTATGAATTTGATTGGATCATCCAAGGATGGTAGATCGGGTAAATGCTCTGGTGAAGCCGGTGTTATTGGAGCAATTATAATGTTGGCTAGTTTTTTGGATTTTCATAGAAGTGTTGAAGCTAGTTTTAAATGGGATCTTTTCCCATCTAAACTTAAAATGGTTGCCATTTTGGTCTTTCAAGAACAAGTCTTATTTTTTGGAGACTTGAAGGATTCAAATATTACTGGTTTTTTTCTTGCCAGTATGATGTGTGTGGTGGTGATTTTCAGTTTGTATGAATTTGGTTATGAAGAGGCCGACTGATTTGACTCTTGAGGTGGGAGTTGGTGTTATTACTTTGTCGACGTTGATTGGCTTGTTCATGACAACTTTGGTTGGTTGCGTTGAAGTATCAGCAGATTCTGCTCTTAGCTGGAGCTTGTTCTACCCTAAGACTGTTGATGGAGGTCCGGTTCATGTTTGGGAAGCTGTATTAGAATTTATTTTTACTTTTCTTGTAGCAAGTTATCATTTGCTTTGGTTTTTTATAGGTTTTTCCCACCTTTTTGAAACCGTTGTAATAAAATGTGGGATTTTTACTAGGTTTCATTTTATGTCTATTGGGAACTCTAGGATACTAACCAACCTTTTAGGTTGTTTCAATATTTGGTATCCCCATCACCCCAATGGATTTAAAATGGAATTTAGTGGATCACATATCCATTATGATAGTTTTAAAGGGTTTGCTTTTGCTTTCTAGTTTGTAATAGTTGTTTTTTCTTTTTAATGATATATGCATTTCTTCAAAAAAATGGATATTATAGTACTTTGTATATGTTCACTTTTATCTTCTTGTTATAGATTTGTTTACACTCAAAGTTCTTCTAATAAGTCAATGGCTATTTTTAAGCCTACTTGATTGGGTGCTTCCCATTCCCTATGTTCCACGGATGTGTAATGAGTTGTAAATATCACTTTATGGATCGGTAATTCAAGCTCCATTGGTAGTATGACCTATGTATTGTGCAAGAGTGAGAAGGGTTTAGGTTTTATGGTGGTTGTTAAAGTTGTTCTAGGGCCCCAAAAAATTTATGGAAGTAGGTCTACCCACTTTCTTTTAGTTCCCTCAACTTAATTCTTGAGGAGAATGAATATGGGCTTATTAGGGATTTTCTTGTCTATTAATTAGTGGATGATGACGGATGTGAACTAGAGGTAGATGCCTTAAACATTGCATAATTCTTTGAGGCTTTGATCAAACAATTTTGGTCCATTATATGTGATGATTGAGGAAGGAATTTAATTCCATTAAGTAATGTTTATTTAGATGAAGTTCCAAACTATGGTTAAAGTTACATAATTGCGTGCATTCACTTCAATCCATTTAGTGAAGTAGTCAATCATGAAAAGGATGAATCATCTTTGTCTCGCTATTGGTGGAACAAGACGAACAAGTCCATGCACCATATGGAGAAAGGCCAGGGATTTAAGATCGAGTGTAACTTGTATGAACTATTGGATCAAACTTCTCTGACATTGTATGCATTTCCAACATAATTCTTTAGCAACTTTTATCAGAGTAGGCTAGAAATAACCTTATGTAAGGATTTTATAGAGTGAGTTCTTTCGTTAAATTGGCTTCAAAATTTATCTGCATGGATCTCCTTTTGTAAAGCCTCATTGTGGTCTTCCCACACATAATTGAGACTAAGTGAGAAGGATGATCTACTAAATAGGTAATCTCCTACTAGTAGAAAGTTAGTTTCACTAATCCTAAATTACCAAGGATCTCAAACATTACATTGATTATTCGAATATTTAAATACTTGATTTAAGGATTCATCCAACTCATTGGATATGGAGTTAGGGGTTCTGCTTGTATTAGAGATGCTTCATCTTCCTTGATGGTAGATGCAGAGACTTGTATCACTTATTTTTTGTTAATATTTCCTTACTTAGAAAGAAAGTCAACAAGTCGATTTTATTCCTTAAAATTTGAGTGATCTTGAAATGCTCAAGTATGTTGATCTTAATTTGGACTTCAAACACATATTTAAAAAGGGAATCTTCTTTAACTTTATTTTTATCATTGATTTTGTTTTCCATTAATTTCAAGTCTTAATAGATAACTAGGCAAGTGACACCTAATTTGGAAGTAAATAGAAGTCCTGTAAGTAAGGCTTCATAGTAAGGCTTCAAACTCAACTTAGTAAGGCTTAATAACAAATCAAAGTCTTAAAGGAAGGGACACAACTCTCTCCTAATTGAGTAATGAAATAGTTGAGCTTATTGATTTTGCTAATGAGTCACTAGATTTCTTTGGCATTTTTGGGTACCTTCATGTTGAGTCAGAGCTGGATTCATAAAAACAAATTTTTAAAAACTTTTGAATTTTGATCCATGGATAATTTTTCTAATCATAATATTACGGAAGGATATTCAATCACCATACCACCTTTGTTTGAAAATTTTATGTGTTTTTTTTTTTTCGGTTATAGATGGAATTAAAACTGATATTCCTTTTAATCAATGGAATAGGGAAGAACAAATAATTACTCAATTGAATGCAATATCATTAAACTTTTTGTTTTTTGCTTTAAATTCTGAAGACTTTATGTTAGTTTCCACGTGCACTACTGGTAAGAAAATTTGGGATAAATTACACACCATATATGAAGCCACTAGTGAAATCAAGATATCCAAGTTGAAATTTTTAATGCTTGATTATGAAAAATTTTGCATGAAACCTTATGAGACGATATTAGACATGTAATAGAATTATTCAAATTATTACATCATTGCATGCTTTAGATAAAGAGTTTTCAAACCTTGAAAAAGTTAATAAAATTCTATGTTGTCTACTTGATAAGTTTGATGCTAAAGTTGTTGCTATTTGTGAATCAAAGAATTTGAATGAATATTCTATTGATAATTTGATTGGCTCACTCATTACCTATGAACAAAGTTTGGGTCAAAAAATTTTTGATGTAGGTGAGATGATAGTGATAAACGCTAAAGACTCTGAAAAAAGTGGCTTAGTTGGTGTTAAAAGTGATGACTTATCAAGCAAATTAAAAATCCCACCAAAGCATAAGCATCAACAAAAGCAGAATAAAGGTAAAAATGATAAGAATAGTAAGATTTCTTCTGACGTTGTTTGCTTTAGATGTAGGAAACCTGGACATATGAAAAATCAGTGCCATAATTTAAGATCTTATCCTGGAAGATAAAAGGATAAAGCTAAGTAAATTATAGAAAAGGCTAGTAATGTAAAGCAAAAAATCTCCTAGGCAGACCTGGTTTCTGAAGCATCGGAGCAGGAGCAGGATGGTGTTTAAAAGCCTTACTTATTTTATTTTTTGTTATGTTTTAATTTTTTTTTTGTAGTGATTTCCTTTCTTTTCTTTTTTCCTTTTTTGTCTTGAGTGTTGTATTCTTTTTTTTTTTTTTTGTGAAGTTTTCACTAATCAACACACATATCACTTTTTTTAAGATCTTTTTTTTAAATAAAAAGTCTATCTCTTATTTTTTTTTAATTCTTATGTAAGTTGTGGTTGACTTCTCTAAAAATAGTCAAAGAAAGGACACTCATGATTTTGACTCTCAATCTCTATTTCCTAAAAGAGGTTATTCTACTTTTGATTTAAAGTCTTCATCATGTTTTAAATTGGATTTTGAAATTGAACTTTTTCATCTCCCTACATTTTATCTATCGCATAAGAATGTTTTGCAAGTTGTTGAATCTATCTCATAATTTTCTTAATCAAGTGGTCCAATTTGCCTATAGAATTGGTTTACTTTTGCTTTTAAAATTTCAGAAAGATAGCATATTCTAAAATAAAAAAAAATTGGCCAATGACGTCAAATCAAAAAAATGGCCAATAACGCCAAATTAAGAAAGATATACAAAGTGTATCAAAAATTAATAGATGCGCAAAGTGCGCCAAAAAACTGACAAGAGGTATAAAATGAGCCCACAAAGAGTACGCTTACTTTTTTCGTGTTTACTTAAAGCTTAAGAAAACCCTTGATATTTTTGGTACTTGATCTTGAAAATCATATTTCTTTATTCACCAATTTTTGCATCAATCTTCGATTAGATATATTTTATGTAAGGAGTTTTAAAAAATTAGTATTTCTTTTTATAATTTATTTCTTGATTTAAATATTGGATTAAAACATTTTTGAGCCTTTAAAAGAACCTAAGTTTGGATTAATAATTTCTGAATTTCTTACCTTTACTAAATTATGCATAGTGAATCCATTCCTTTCTAAGTTTTTGATTAAACCTAAGAGGCAACTTTCTCATTTTTTTAAAGATTTTCTTTTGTGCCCCTTCCCTTTTTGATAATTTCAAAGGGGAGAACGTATTTTTGTATTTGTATCTTTTTTGTTCTCTTTCAAAAATTAAAAACCAAAAAAAATTTTGATTTCTCCTATTTTTTAAAGTTTTATTCTAGTGAGGGGGAGATTAGGAGAACATGATTTCTTTTTTGCAAATTCAACTTGTAATGTTTGTCATCATAAAAAAGGGGGAGATTGTTGCGGATCTATACTCATGGATTATGATTTTGATGATAGCAAACACTCTTATTTCTCTATGACTACCTTATCTACTGACATTTTAGGTCCACAAGATCAGACTGCAATTTGAAATCAGCTCAAGATTGGGTAGACTATGAAAATTCGTTAGGGATGTTAAGCCCTATGAACTTAGTCCCAAGCTGACCAAGAGGGGGGGTGAATTGGTATTTAAAAAAATTCTTTTCCCAAAGAACAAAAATCACATAAACCAAAATCACACCACGAGAAAAATAAATAATGCGGAAATTAAAGTGCGGAAGCAAGAAAACAATAACACAGAGATTTATAGTGGTTCGGTCAACTTGACCTACGTCCACTCCTTGGAGGCACCCTCCAAGTATTGCACTATAAACGTGACTCTCCTTTAGCCCCCACGGCTAGGTGGAGAAGCCCTCACAAAGAACCTATTTTTGCCACCCCGGTAAGGCAGAGAACCTATCTCCTTTTGCTTCCTCCTGAAGCTGGCAAAGAACCACAACCAGATGCTGACTCCTTACCTCTACCGACCCTTCCACGGACGAGAAACTCTAGATGAAGAAGAAGCATAGTGATCCTTGAAGCAACCCTTGTGAATCCCCTCACAAGCTCCCCCTCACAAGATCCTCTCTCTCTCCCTCTCTCTCTTTCTCTCCTCAAGGCCTTCTCCGGTCAAGGCAGCAGTAAAAAGGTTGTTCAAAATGTTGAATAAGAGTTCCTAAATAGAAGAACTTCAAAGAAGCTCATTAATTACAAGTTGCCAACAATATCGTCCAGGCCGATACAAACATCGGCCTGGCCGATCAGTACAAAACTCAGAAGATCGGCCCCGACAATCAGTTCAAATCAGAGGAAAATCATCCAGAGCATCGCCCTTAATTCGAGCTGGCCAATATTTATCGTCCTAAAGTAACTAAGGTTTTTGAATAGATCATCTTAGCCGATCCTGCGATCATCCAAGACGATATGATCGTATCAATCATCCTTAATTACTCCCTTGATTTCCTGATCAATTAAGTCATAATTTGTGAATATCGTCCAGGTCGATCAATGATCGTCCTGGTTGATTATTTAAAAATACAATATACCTTAATTATCTATGGCAGCAACTTCTTTCTATTTTGAGCTTATCATCCTAGCCGATACACGTATCTTCCAGGCTGATTTGTTAATGACGGCTGCCTTAAATAAGAATCCATATTTAGACTTTCTATTTTAAGCCTGATCATCCAGGACAATGTAAATATCGTCCTGGCCGATATGAGTAAAAACAAAAATTCTAATTCTCTCAAGTGTATGTGTGTGGTGTTACTTAGCATCAGTCTCTTTGACCATTACAAATAGACTCAAGAAGAGAAAAAACAAAGTACAGACTGACTCAACCCTAAACCTACTCAGTCTTTGAAATCGGTGATAAACTCACTAAAATTTTAGACTTTTAAAATTATGAGTATAAAACTTTCACACCCTCACGAGCCTCACGTATCCAGGCGAAAACAAAGAGCGGCATGCAATCGCCAAAAAAACTAGTAAAAACAAATAATCCTAAAGGCAATCAAATCATCACATCAAATACAAATTAATTAATAAATGTCCATAGGCAAAATTGCCTTGCTTATTACAAACCAGAATATTACAGAAAGTAAAGTGGCCGGGCACCACT
>NW_021319269.1:1151109-1174782 GCF_001605985.2 Dendrobium catenatum | reverse complement strand
CCATGGAAGAAGTAGAAGGTGTTCTAAAACAATTGGGAGGTAATACTTTACCTGGTAATGATGGTATTTCACATACTTTGATTAAAGTTTATTGGGAAATCATCAAATATGATTTTTGACGGGCTTTATGTAATTTCTTTAGCCATGTAGAACTTAACAAGGAATGGAAGGAAACATTGATAGTACTCATAGCTAAGGTATCAATTCCCATTCTTCCATCCAATTATAGACCTATAAGTCTATGCAACACTGTGTACAAGGTGGCGGCAAGGATTATATTGAATAGACTAATTATGGTCATTCCTAAACTTATCTCTATGGAGCAAGAGACATTCATTAAGGGGAGATCCTTATCTGATCATGTATTGGTGGCACAAGAAATTTTTCATAAACTAAGGTTCTCAAAAGCTACTAAAGGACTAGTATCTTTCAAAGTAGACATGGAACAAGTTTATCATTGCATGTCTTGGTCTTCTCTAAGGAAAGTGTTTGAGTATTTTAACTTTCCTCCTAAAACATCAAAGCTCATCATGGTGTGTGGAAGACCCAAAGTTCTCTATAATCATCAATGGCAATTGCTCAAATTGGATTCAAGATAGAAGTGGTTTTCAGCAAGGATGCCCGTTGTCTCCCATCATTTTTATACTTTGCTCACAACTACTCTCAAAAGCCTTTCAACTTAGATCTTGTGGTATCAAGATTAACTCATAAGGGCCAAGAATTTCCCACCTACTGTACACAGATGATGTAATAATGTTCTCTAAGGCTAATAGGCAAGAGATTTTGGATGTTAAGAATATCCTTCACAAATTCTGTGAATGCACTAGCCAAAGAATAAACCATAGGAAATCTGTCATAATGTTCATGAAGCATATGGGGAGGAGAAAGACAAACAACATCTCAAGAATTATGGGATTCAAAATCGTTAAGGAATTCAACTATGCTGGTTTGAAGATAGCAATGAGAAGACTCAAAAGTTAATACTTTCAGTTCATCATTGATAACATATTGAGGAAGCTTAATCAATGGGGAAGAAAATGCTTATCGCTGGCGGGTAAATTGATATTAGTAAAGTCTGTTTTGCTAGGTCTTCCTACGTTTCATGCAGCTCACTCACTAGTACCAAAACATGTGCTAGATGAACTGGATAAAATATACAAAAACTTTATTTAAAATAAGAAGAATAGTTCAATGGGGGTGCATTATATCAGTTGGAATGAAATGTGTTAGTCTATTGAATGTGAGGGCCATGGATTACATTCTAATGTTACAAAAACTCTTGCTTTAAGAGCAAGATTAGCATGGAGATTCATACAGGAAAAACAGTCACTCTTACACAAGGTAATGGCAACAAAATATGGTGAAAGGCTGGAGAAGGGAAATAGCAGAGGTAGTAGTTCCTCATCATACAAACTGCTGAGTGAAGGTTGCAAAATGTTGAAGCCGATTATGAGATGGAATATAGAAAATGGAGAATCTGAAGATGCATTTAAAGACAATTGGATATTGGATAAATGTATAGATATGTGGCCTACATTTGTTGTCCCATGTGAAGTTGGCTCTATTTTTGTAAAAAATTTCATTCTGGATGGCCGTTAGAATGAAGCAGAGCTGATGAAACACTTTGGAAGGGAGCTAGTTAATTTGATCATTCAAATTAATATCATACAGGAGGAAGAGGAGGATTAGATGGAGCTGATAAATCAAAATTCTGGAATGACTATTTCGGGATTAGCCAGCAGAGCTGTTGCACATGGAACTGATGATTCTCATAATTGGAATTGGATTAGGAAGGCTAAGTTGAATGCTCGGCTGGAAGTATTTTGGTGGAGGTTGAATAAAAACGCTATCCCATCGCTCATATTTCTATGCTATAGAAGATTAATACATAATGCCAATTGTCCTAGGGGATGTAATACATTAGAATATATGGAACATATCATGTGTGGATGCTGTAAACTTAGAGAGGTAATATAATATCTAAACCAATGGGGGTAGGAATTCCACTGTTTGATAAAATTGAATATTATATCAATTGGCTTGAAACTAACACTTTGAAGAAAAGAATGATGGTTAACCTATATTGCAATACTATTTTCCTTTCCTGGAAAAGTAGAAACAAGATGATTCATGAAGGTGTAGAAGACAATTCTAGTTTGATAGCTTCAAATGTTATTTGCCAAGCTTCGATTTCACGGAACTTTAGCCAATGTATTTTGGGCTATTGGGATGTTAATCAATCGATAAGACTGTCTAATACTTGGCATCCTCCTCCACCCAATTGGCTAAAGGTTAATGTTGATGCATCCCCTCTTTCATCTTATAAAGCGGGGATTACTGCAGTTTTTCGGGATTGTAAAGGGAGATTCCTCTTTGCTTGTGGAAGAACTTATGTACACTAGGATATAGCTCAATTGGAGTTGCTAGCTATTCATTCTCTAAAGGAGGAGATTAAGGATTGGATGCTCAAATATAAAGGCATTATTATTGAAGGAGATAATTCAAATATTATCTCTTACTTTCAAAGACCTTGGAAAACAGGGAAGTTCAAGGAAGAGGGTATGGAAGTTCTTACTAAATTTAATTTTGTTATTTTCAATTATATTAGTAGAGAAAGTAATAAGTTAGCAAACTTATGTGCTAACTTTGATCTTTTTAGTTTCTTTAGTTGGGATGATTTCTTGTTGAATAAGGTTCCTCCCTCATTCTTCAACACTTTGAAGGAGGAATCTAGCTTGTAGTTGCTTTTTTTCTTTAATTAGTAATATAGTAAGCTCTGGCTTCTCTTCAAAAAAAAAAAATCTATATCAAAACATAATTTTAAATTGAATTTTTAGAGATTATATTTTGCAAAGGAATTAATTTGTAGAGCAAAGTACTTCAAAATTCCATTCTTGATATCAACTATAATTGATTTCTCTAAAAAAAATATTTTAAAAAGAGAAATTCAATACACATCAATACATCAATCCATCATTTCATTCATCATTCGAAACTCATATAAATAAAACTATCTAATTGAAAACGAAAATCACAACTAGAATAGATGAAATCACGAACCAACAAAACATCTCAAAAATTAGTACAAAGATCACATCAATAGGTACAACGTAGAAGTATAACTAATATCATGAGGGTTGAAAATTATTTGGAGGTGGTGGAGGGTTGAACATTGTAAAGTAACTATGAAATTATTTGGAGGTGGTGGAGGGTAATCCCGCTCTGATACCACTTTAAAGTTCGTTAGGGATGTTAAGCCCTATGAACTTAGTCCCAACAAGCTAACCAAGAGGGGGGGGGTGAATTGGTATTTTAAAAAATTCTTTTCACAAAGAACAAAAATCACATAAACCAAAATCACACCACGAGAAAAATAAACAATGCGGAAATTAAAGTGCGGAAGCAAGAAAACAATAACACAGAGATTTATAGTGGTTTGGTCAACTTGACCTACGTCCACTCCTTGGAGGCACCCTCCAAGTATTACAATACAAATGTGACTCTCCTTTAGCCCCCACGGCTAGGCGGAGAAGCCCTCACAAAGAACCTCTTTTTGCCACCCCGGCAAGGCAGAGAACCTATCTCCTTTTGCTTCCTCCTGAAGCTGGCAGAGAACCACAACCAGATGCTGACTCTTTACCTCTACTGACCCGTCCATGGATGAGAAACTCTAGATGAAGAAGAAGCAGAGCGATCCTTGAAGCAACCCTTGTGAATCCCCTCACAAGCTCCCACTCACAAGATCCTCTCTCTCCCTCTCTCTCTTTCTCTCCTCAAGGCCTTCTCAGGTCAAGGAAGCAGCAAAAAGGTTATTCAAAACATTAAACAAGAGTTCTTAAATAGAAGAGCTTCAAAGGAGCTCATTAATTGCAAGTTGCCGACAATATCGTCCAGGCCGATACGGACATTGGCCTGGCTGATCAGTAAAAAACTCAGAAGATCAGCTAGAGTATCGCCCTGAATGCAACCTGGATGATTTAAAATTGGCTTGACCATCCAGGCTGATCTCACGATCGTCCCGGTCGATCAGTTCAAATCAGAGGAAAATCATCCAGAGCATCGCCCTGAATTCGAGCTAGCAGATATTTATCGTTCTGAAGTAACTAAGGTTTTGAATAGATCTTCCTGGCCGATCCTACGTTTGTCCAGTACGATATGATCGTATCAATCATCCTTAATTACTTAATTGATATCCTGATGAATTAAGGCATAATTTGTGAATATCGTCCAGGCCGATCAATGATCATCCTGGTCGATTTTTTAAAAATACAGTATACCTTAATTATCTATGGCGGCAACTTCTTTCAGTTTTGATCTTATCATCCTGGCAGATACACGTATCGTCCAGGGCCGATCTGTTAATGATGGCTGCCTTATTTAAGAATCCATATTTAGACTTTCTATTTTAAGCCTGATCGTCCAAGACGATGTAAATATCGTCCTGGTCGATATGAGTAAAAATAAAAATTCTAATTCTCTCAAGTGTGTGTGTGTAGGGTTACTTAGCATCAGTCTCTTTGATAATTACAAATAGACTCAAGAAGAGAAAAAATAAAGTACAGACTAACTCAACCCTAAACCTACGCAATCTTGAACTGGCTTCATTTGTTCGTCCGATCTTCGATTCCTGAAAAGTTAGAAGAAACATGCAGTCCAAGAGAATCAATAGTGTTTGTCAATCATCAAAACATAATTCATGAAAATAGATTTGCAATAGACTAGGTCTGAGTCATCTTGTACCTTTTTTCTTTCTTGAGTCTATTGTATTTGGTGTGGCTCTTGATGCTATTATAAACTTACTCATTCACACTTTACAAGAATTTTTGACTGGTCCCTAGAGTTTACTATTTTTGGTAACATCATCCGAGATGATATTTATAACGGCCTGGATGATCGGTTCAAAAATAGAAACCCTAATTAGGGCATCATCCTCATTAAGGCAGCCATCATTAAGCCGATCGGCCTGGATGATCCTTGTATCGGCTAGGATGATAGGCTCAAATCAGAAATAATCATCTGCCATGATCAATTTAGGTATTCTTTATTTCAGGACATCGGACAGGACGATCTATACATCGGCCTGGACAATGCAGCATAATTATGCCTAAATTAATCTGGTAATTATGGAAAGCGATTAAGGCTGATTGATACGATCACATTGGCCGGGACGATGTCTTGGAGGATTGATATCGGCTAGCATCTATTCCAGATGATATTCAGGATGATTATACTCAGATTTAAACTAATCAACCAGGATAATATTGTATCAGCCAGGACAATGTGACTAATTTTCTTCTGATCATCCCAAATCATCCCAACTGATTGAGTTTTTTTTGTACTAATCGGCCAGGATGATATTCATATCATCCTGGACGATAAAGTCTGCTAGTTGTATTAATGAGCTCATTTTTAGATCTTCTATTTAAGCTTTTGATAAGGCACTATTGTAAGTGTCTTTGGCAGCCATTGTAGCTTTATTCTTTTGGGGGAAACATGAAGAGAGATCTTGAATGGGAGTGAGGAAAGGGTGAAGTTTGAGAGAGGAAGAAGATCCTATGAGGGGGGGCTCAAGGGAGTGTGGAGGGCGATTCCTTATGGTTACTCTGGCAAGCTTGTACCTTACTATCATCAAATTCAAGGCTTATCTTGAGGGAAGTTCACAGAAGAAGAAGATCTCTTTGGTGTCAAAGGACCCAGCGACTTCGCCGCACCGGGGAAGGTGGAAGCAATTTTGTAAGGGCTTCTCCGCCTAGCTGTGGGGGCTAAATGAGAGACACTTAGTTTAGTGCAATACTCAGAGGGTGCCTCCGAGGAGTGGACGTAGGTCAAGGTTTGACCAAACCAATATAAATCTGGTGTGTTCTTTCCTTTATTATTTTTGCATTTAATTTTTGCATTGTGTTTTCTTTGTGGTGAATTTTAGTTTGGTTTGAGTTTAGATTTAAAGATATTTAAAATACCATTTCAGCTCTCTCTTAATTAGCCTTGGACCTTTTCATAAGGGTCTAACATCCCTAACGAACTTTTAAAGAGACTTACCTCAGAACCAACCAAATGGATAAGAAAAAAGAGATCTGTCCAACCCTTGGTTCCAGAAAAAATATCTTATAGAATAATATACCTAAGTGATTTATCACAATCATGAAATTTAAAATTAAGCCATTGAAAATATTAAGTGACACGTGAATTCTTCTAAGATTTAAAGGTTTTGAAAGAGTGAGAAGCTTTTATTTTTGTGGGTTCATTTTATGTCTCTTATCAATTTGATTGGTGCACTTTGCGAATCTTTTTATTTTTGATGCACTTTGTGTATTTTTCAATTTTTAGCAATCATTGTGCATCTTTTATTTTGGCGTCATTGGTCATTTTTTTATTATTTTTCCAAGCTAGATTCCTTTTCAAAACTCTTAAACATACTTAGTTGTGAATATATCTTCTAGTTATTAGAGAAGAAAACTAACTCTCTAATAATGGGAAGAATAAACCATAAAACAAAATTAAATTCTTATAATAAATGCAACAATAAGATTTCAAAGAACTTGAAAGTAATATAAAGACTTTTAAACATTATATATATAAGATAGATTACTATAGCAAGATAGAAAAGATCTTAATTGCAAAGTATAGTTGTTAATTTGAGATAGACTTTTATTTAGAAAAGAAAATTGCACCACTAAAAGAGGTTAGAGGGAGGGAAACAATCAACGATATTTCCCCCTTTAACTGATTTAAGGATGTTTAGATATTGACAACAAAATAACAAAAACAAAAAACCAAGATAAAATATCATTACAAAGGAAAACAAAAAAAGCATTAGAGATGAAATAACTAAAAAATCAACAAACATAAAAAAAAAATAATCAACAGAGTAGTAAACATGCAATCCAAAATTTATTAAGCAGTAAGTTTAAGCAATTATGAGCCGTGAGCTTCTGCTATCCAAGTATCATATGCTCTCATGAGGCCTTTTGTGAGAGCAAGCTTACAAAAATCATCAACAGTCAGATTTAGGAATCCAAACAGGTTTGGATCCCTTCTTATGAAAATAAGAATGCAATGCTTTTGTGTTATATTGTGAAACATGTAATTTAGATCTCTATACCCAATGTGTACTATGGTGAACATGGTAAGTATGTGAAATGTGTCCAAGCATGCCACATGAAAAACATCTAACTCCAGGAAAAGGATTTACTAATATGTTTGAGTTATAATACCTCTTCCTAGGTTTTGGATTTAGATCAGGTGTTGATGTATTCAAATTTCTCTTAAGTGTATTCAATTTAGCTTTAAACCTCAAGTTAGTACTTTATAAAGCTGCATTATCCACTCTTAAATTGTGCTCCCTGTGGTTAGATTTATCAATGTATGTCTTAAAATCAGATTCAAGTGAGGTGTAGGATACTTTCAATGAACCATACTCAATAACCAACTCAGAGTGCTTTTTATTCAACTCATCAAACTCATCAAGTAAAGACATGTGATTTCTATCAATTTGGAGGTGATCTTTTATCAAAATTTCATGCTCTTCTTGTAAATTCAAAAACTCCAATTTCAAACTAGCATGTGTTTTATTAAGTTTTCTATATGATGCAAGAATTTTCTCACATATTTCAAGTAGTTGATCATAGGTTGGATGGCATACCTCTTCTTGGTCAGACTGTTCAAGATGATTATTGGCCATCAAACACAAGTTTGTGGTTTCCTCCTCTGCTTCAGTCTCAGAGTAGTCAAATGTAGAATCCATCCATAACACCTTTTAGAATCACTTCTTGTCCTTCCTGAACTTAGGTTTCTCCTCACCCTTCTCTTTGCTTGAGTGATCCTTAAGTGCAGGACAATCACCCTTGACATGTTCAGGTTTCTTGCATTCAAAATAGACAACATTAGAGAATTTTTAAAATTTTTGTTATTCTTACCTTTTTTTCAATTTTTTATGATGATTGTTGTTTTTTCCTTGAAAAGCTTTTAAATTGCCTAGTGATGAATGAAACATAATCATTTTGAGATCCAGAAGAATCAATGTCCATGCAGTTGGCTTTTAGTGCCAAAGTTTTCTCCTTCTTTTTTTCATATGCATCAAGATTTCTTTGATTCACCCCTTACTTGTAAGCAATGAGTGATCCAAGTAATTTATCAATCAAATAAGTATTCAAATCTTTAGATTCAGAAATTACAGTGATTTTAGTATCGAAAGAACAAGGCAAGCATCTCAAAATTTTATGGACCCTTTCATAATTAGTTATCTCTATTCCTAAAGCATGCAATGAGGTGACAATTTGAGTAAACCTTGTATACATGTTAGAAATTGATTTAGAAGGTTTCATACAAAAAAGTTCATATTCATGTAATAGAATATTCAATCCAGATTGTTTAACTTCATTGATTTCATTGATTCCTTCATAAGTTACACATAATCTATCCCAAATCTCTTTACCAGTTGTACAAGTTAAAAAACGCATGTAATCTTCAAATTTTAAAGCATAGAAAAATAGTTCAAGCATTTTGCATTAAGTTGTGCTAAATCTCTTTCATCAAAAGTCTATATAGTAAAAGGAATTTTAGTTTTAATGTCATTAAGTTCACTAGAAGGTGGTGTATAAATTTCTTTAACAAGCATCCACATACGATAATCAAGCAATTGTAAACATGTATACATGCAAGTTTTCCAAAAATCAAAAGGAATATTATCAAACAAAGGTGGACATGTAATAGAATATTCTTCCATTGTATTACGATTATAAAAGTTAGCCATGGATCAAAATTTAAAAGTTTTCAAAAACTCATTTTTATGAATCCCGCTCTAATACCACTTGAAAGTTCATTAGGGATATTAAGCCTTTATGAACTAGTGCCAAGGCTAACCAAGAGGTGGGTGAATTGATATTTTAAAAAATCTTTAGATCAAAACACAATATTAAAATAAAAACCAAGATGCACCACAAAAATCAAAGTGTAGAAAATCAATACAAAAGCATTAATAAAGAACACATAAATTTATAATTGTTTGGTAAACATGACCTACATCCACTCCCTAGAGGTCCCCTCATAGTTTTGTACTAAACTCAGTGTCAATCCTTTTTCCCACATAGTAAGGTGGAGAAGCCTTTACAAACCTCCTTTCCACCAACCAAGGTGATACAGAGAACCCCTCTTTTTGTTTCCTCCAGAAATAGGCAGGGAACCCAACTCCTTTTGCTTCCTCCTGAAGCAGGTAGAGAACCTTAAACAGATGCTGAATTTTACCTCTCTAAAACCCCCAAGGAACTAAGGATGACGACTAGAGAAGATGATGATGGATCCTTGCTTGGAGAAATCTTTGTGAACTCCCTCACAAGATCCTCTCTCTCTCTCCCTTTCTCTTCCTCTCCTCTTGACTCTCTCAGATTTGAACAACAATAAAAGATGAGCTCTTGAGTAGAACAAGAGCTCTTAAATAGAAGAGTTTCAAAATAGCTCTTATTTTATACAAACTAACTTGATCATCTAGAATGATATGCATATCATCCTGGACGATCAGCATAAATTTCACTCAATCAGCTTAGACAGTTTTGGACAATCAGATGATTTTTGTTCATATCATCCAGACCAATCTAATATCATCTAGGCCAACCTAATATTGTCAAGTAAGATTAATACAAATCCTTGAATATCATCCAGATAATCTCTTTGAAAGAATGTCTAGATGATGAAAAATAGCTTGATCATGTAGGCCGATCTCATAATCATTCTGGACGATTAGTTCAAATCTTTGAAACTCATCTAGAGCATCGCCCTGAATAGAAGCTGGTTGATGTCAATCGTCCAAGAGATCATCCCGAAATATCCTACGATCGTCCAGGATAATATGATTGTATAATTAACCATTAATTACTTTCCTTAATTACTATATTAATTTGGTCATAATTATGCTGCATTGTCTAGAACGATGTCCTGGATGATGTTCAAAAATAAAGAACACCTAAATAGATCTGGCGGCTGATTCTTTCTTATTTGAGCCTATGATCCCAGCCGATATGAATATTGTCTAGAACGATGTGCTTAATGATGGCTACCTTAACCAGGATGCCCTAATTAGGGTTTCTATTTTTTAAGAGATCATCTAAGATGATTTATGGATTATCCTGAACAATTTTACTGAAAATAGTAAACTCTATGAAACAGTCAGAAATTTTACCAAGGTGTGTGTGTGCAAGGTTACTTTATATCAGGAACTACATCATTTACAATAGACTCAAGAAAGGGAAAAAATATACAAACTAACTCAGACCTAATCTACCCAATCTTGAGCTGACTTGTGTTTTACTCGATCTTATAGACTTGAAATATTAGGAGGCAATGCAGTCGTAGAAAAATTTAATGTTTTCTATCATCAAAATTCTAATCCATAAAATCATATTTACAATAGAAGGCCTGGAGAGTTAGAATAAAATGAGATCTAGCTCTGGGAGGCTGGACGGAGTGAGAGAGTGTAGGGATTGAATGATGCTTAAAATGGGGTTTTTTGGCTCGATAAGCTCTGGGTTTAACTTAGACAACCTTGATGCTTCCGTGGCCTCCCCAGATGCCCTACACCTATCATATACCTCTGGAATATCAGGGGAAAAGCTGGGTTTAATTGGCATGACATTGGAGGCCTTAGGCTTAAGGGAGGATATTACTTGCTTAAGGCTAAACTTAGCCTTAAGCTCGGTTTGAGTAGCTTTGGGCAAGCATTAGGACTTAAATAGGGTCTCTACAGTAGCCAAAATTCGAGAGGAGATGCTTTGCATGTAACTTTTACCATTTGGAATGGCTTTGGGTGCTTGTTAACCATTTTGACTGGTCAACTAGTTAAAGTTGGATGTGGGGGCAAGTGTGAGATATATGAAGCTTGTTGGGTTCATTCCAAAGCTTTAAAGTAATGCCCTTGAAGTTTAAAAAGAGGGTTGACCATTTAAAGAAAGGTTCAAGTGTTTTGTTGACTTATTTTGACTAGTCAAAATGTCAAGGGGGGTAATATGGTACCTTAGGGAATGTAGGGAATCATCAGAGGTAAGTTAGAATGGGTCAATGGGTTAAAGTTAATGGGGGAATAAAGGGCGTTATGTAGAGTGCTTAGTTGACTAGGTCAAACCAAAGAGTATTTTGCTCACTCATGGCATACATGTATTTAAGGCATGCATTAGAATGGGAGTGGATTGAAGGACTTGATTTTGAAAAAAGTAATTTTGACTCAATGGGGTTAAATTTGATCAAAGTTTCCAAGTCAACTTTGATTAGGTCAAAGCATCCAGTCAACTCAAAACCATCAGGAAAACTGATTAATAGGATTTGGATTTGTTTAATGTTAATTTGGAATTTATTTAATTTATCATGAGGCAAATGGTTGATCTGGTCAATCTGGGTTGAGTTGGTTAATTAGGTTGACCTAATGGAAGGAGTTAGTATTAACTTGTTTGGATTGATCCTAGGAGTCCACTGGAGGTGGTTTTAGGGTCTGGGGAGGTTATTTCACTCAAAATGATTATTTTGACCCTTAAGGGACTTTTAGGTCAACCAAGTTTGGGTCTAATAGGTCCCAAGTGATATTTGAGATTGATTGAAAAAGGTTTCAAAGATTAATGAGATTGAACCATGTTGAGTTCTTGGTCAAAAGTCCAAAAAATCCTATTAAGGGAATTTTGGTCATTCTGACCTCTGGTCAATTCTAGGTCAAAGTGAATGAAGAAAAATGTAAGTTAATACTTGACATATTAATATTAAATATCTATAAGTGATTAAAGGGCTTGGAGGAGACTCTAAGGTCAAATTCCACTAGGTGATAGGTCCAATCGTATAGGTCATAAATATTTGAAGGTTTTGCAACCTTCAAATGTCAATTCAATTTCTAGGGTCAGAAATGTCTGATTGAGCTCAAATTTGGAGGGTTAATCATAGTGACATTTTTAGTCAATATACAACTAATATATCATGAATTGGATGTTATTTGATTAGGTTTTGAATTATTTGAAAAATCACCTGGTAGGGGTTTTATGACCTTAGTCCTTAACCCAAAGATTTGGTTAAGAATATTGAGTTTGGATTTGATTCAGGAGATGAATGGCTAAACTTAATTCATCCACATCAATGGAGGTCAATTAGATGATTTAGGTTGACTGAGTGTGACATGGAAGCTAGCTGAATGTTGATTGGAAGCTGGGATAAGGATTGAATTAAAAGGTGGAGTTGAGTTTAATTGAGGTTCATTTGGGCCATACCTAGTACTATATGATTAGGGAGTAGAGACTTTCCAATCCCTTGGTCACCAAAAAGAAATCCAAGGGGTCTTAGTAACCTCATACAAAAATGAGTTCAACAGTTTGACGTGGTATTACAACTCTATTTACATACTTTACTATTATGATGTGGAAATTGAGTATTATGGTGCTGTGATCATGCCATTCTATAAACCTCACCACCATGCTTTGTCTACCATGCAAGGGAAGGAAAAAATAGAGAAGAAGAAGAGAAGGGGAGAGGGAGAGGGAGAGGAGAGAGAGAGAGAGAGAGAGAGAGAGAGAGAGAGAGAGAGAGAGAGAGAGGGCTCTTAGGAGAGTTTTTTTATTCTTTTTATTATAAAAGTTATTTTGCTTATTTCAAGTAGCTATTCACTTACTTCTTTTTTTTTTTTATTCCTAAAGATTTATCTCTACCAATACCTCTAAAAATATATTGTTTCTTTCTTTCCTTTTCTTTCATTATGTAATTTTTTTTGTATATGATAGATATGATTCTTATGAGAATTTTAAAAGTAATATTAAGAAATTTCACAAGGTATATTGATTTTTATGATTTTTTGTTTTATTTGTCTTATTTATTAAATTTTATGTAAGAATGAAATGGCAACTTAAATTGATTTGCAGGGCATATTTCCATTGTGATAAATTAGGGTTTTGGATTACAATTGACTAAACTATTGGCATACACTTCATAGTAGTGAATCTACAAATTTATATGATTATGGAATTTCATGTTAAGGATATGGTTGTTGTAAGATAAACAAGTTAGTGCGTGTAAGAAAGGAAGGCTGTTTGTTAACACTTAAATTAATATGAGTTAGCTGTTAAAACATAATAACTTGCATAGATCGGTGGGCTTATAAGCTTATCTTATAATAAAAAAATTTATGTTGTGAGCATGGATTTTAGCATGTAATCAATTTGTTGAACTATGTCGATGGGTAGAGGGTGATCACGCCTAATAATTTACTAAAAGCCACTAGTAAAATAACTTTAGATAATTAACAATAATAACAAGATAAAGACTGATGATCAACTAGCTGATAATTTGGTTTAAATTAAAGAGTTTTAATGAATGGGTCAATAGTTAGGGTGGAATGATGAACACACCACAATAAATCTTGATGTCCTACTTTGTTACTCATAATTTACATCCTTTCCCTAGAACTTCGATGAGTAATACATTACCTGGTATTTTCATGGTCTAAGTACCTCCTGTCGTTCTTAAATTTGCTTGTTTTGGATAATTTCCATTTCAAGCATTTTCTTGGTTAAATTTACTTTTTTAAGGATAATTTTTCTTTCAAGCACTTGCATGCTTCAACTATTATGTTTCAAATATTTTATTCATTATAAAATTTCCTGCTTAAATTTGATTTTTTGAAAGGAATTTTTTTTTGAATCCTTTCCTTTCCTTTCCTTCCCTTAATAAATGTCTACTTTAAAAATTTACCGAGTTAAATCCTTTGCCAGCAGAATTCTAAACATGTTAATTATTTTTTTACCAAAACTAATAGCTTCTGTTGATTGTCTCAGCCAATTCCATCACATGCAATTTACTTTTCAAGCTTATGAAACATGTTGTGGGTCAATTTTTTTACCATACTTTTAGCTAAGGTTATTTACTTCATAACTCAAAGTTAACACCTAGATGGTTTTAGTCTTACATCACTCTTCATGATCAAACATTACAAACCAAAAAACTATGTCTATTGCCTTAGTCTATCATCTTATATTCAAGCCAACTCAATGAGCAACATAAAGCAACCTAGGATCATACTTAAGCAAGTCTAGGTCGCCCAAGACTCTGGACAAGTCCTAGTTGACTTAGTTTGACCATAGGATAATACTAAATACCAATTAATTCTTTAAATATGTTATATGAAATTTATGTAGAGTTTCATTTTTAAAAATTCCTATGAAAATGTTATTTTTAGTTTACATTATATAGGAATTTATAAGGAAAATAAAAAAAAAGTTACTAGGTGTTGAACCAATGTTACAACATCCATAATACTTTAGCGCTAGATCTAGGCATTATAATGCTCTAGCCTTAAGAAAATGTTAATTAATTTAGCACCCTAACAAAATAAAGGTTAGATCTATAGTGATTCATAATATTATAGAACTAGAAATTAGCACATAATATTAAAGTCACAAAAATTTGAGTAGTAGATAGAAGAACTATGTAATGTAGCTGAATAAAATTAAATACATATTCAAGCACCATATCACTCATCTTTTGTAGCATTATGGTGGAGAAGTTGATGAAATTTAGAGTTTCATCGAATCAACCAAGCAATGCACTTTTTCAACTAATAGACCCGATGGGTTAATCCAGCACCTCAATAGAGCCTACTTAACAGTGTCGATGTGGTAGTTCATATTATAATGTCATGGTGCTACCATGTTGAGTGATATAGTAACTAAGTCAAAATTTGTACTTAACATAAATAACTTTGCAATCCTATTATGAGGGTGTTTGATCATTTCATATAGTCTTAAGTTCTTAAGTTTAGTTCCACCTTAGAATCAAGTCTATATAGAGTTAGAGGATAAAAAGATATAGTAATTAGAGTGGTTTTCTAATATTATTATGAGAGGTAATCAAAGAAGAAAGGAGTGTGAAGAGTGAGGTTGTTCTATATTGGATATATCTATTTACATATTTCGCCTTGTACTTCCTTTTAAGAGCAATCATTAAAAAATTTTGATTTTATTTTAATTCCATAGCTAACTAAACTACAAGATTTAGGCTAAGAATATGAAGCCTTAATAATTACTAATGTAGCCTCTTATGCTTTAATGAATTAATGGATGCTTTTGTTATCTATTTAATCTATATAATGGCCATGTGTAGAGTTAAAACATAGTGTGATATATTATCTTGATGAAAAAAATATTAGAATAATTAGGAGTATTGAAATGGAACTCTTCATGGACTAAACATAAGTTTTTTAGTGTTTTAGTGTCTTTGGAGAAATATTAATTGTAGGAGAGCTATATACATTCCTTTACATCCTTATAAGCTCGATGGAAATCTAAGGATGTAGATGCTCGATTCATAACCAACATATGAGAGTCTACTTAGGAAAATCCTGGAAACTCACTATCATTAATTAAAAACACTTTACCTACTAGTATCTTATCTTTCTTCAATATTTCTCAGTCAAGAAATAATCATAACCTATTTTTTTATTTAGGATAAAACATTGTAGCTTAATTAGATAGTATTAAAACATTTTCATTATTGTAGAACACTTCCTTATGGAATCAACAATCTCACATATAACTTTTATTAATTTATTGACATATGCACTTGGATTACTTCGTGTCCATTTAAATCAAATAAAACCTAAGCATATTTCATGCACTATCGCCCCCATCAGGTTTTTAGCACCATTGCGGGGAAGTAAAGTGTTTTCGTGAAAATTTATTCAATATTATTAATTGTGCTACATATTGAATCCTACTTGTATCCTATTTCTTATATATTATTTGTTTGTTTTGCATTCAATTTTTTTTAAAGAGTAAATTTTTTATTATTGTTCTAAGTTTTATTTAAATTAGTTTCTTTTCATTTAATTCTTGTACTTTGGTGTATGTATAGTAAAAATAGTAAGGAGCTATTATTGTTTGATTTAAATATTGTGAGGATTCTTATAAAAAGTAAAAAATCCAAAATAAAATATTATTAGGAATCGATGAACCAAATTTATATCAAGAAAATCCTATAGATTTTAGGTTGTATTTCAATCCAATAGTAGATGGAATTAAGCAGAGTATCAATGGACCTACTATCAAACCAATAACTGTAAGTAAAGGTTTAAAGTTCTGAGTTTGGAGGAACTCCTATTAAGCAACCCAACCTACATTTAGTTAGGTTTTTAAAAAATTTATGCAACTATCAAGTTTAATGGTGTTAATGATGATGTTGTTATGCTTCATTTAACTCTATGTTTGCTAAGAAACCAAGCTAAGATCTGGTTGAATTCCTTACACTAAGGCACTACAACCACTTGGAATGAGTTGGCAGAAAAATTCATAGCTAAGTATTTCCTACCTTCTAAACCTACCAAGCTTAAGAAAGACATAACAACCTTTTCAAAATTTGAAGGAGGTTTGATCTATGAAACTAGTAAAGATTCATGGTGATGAATTGAAAGTGCCTTCATAATTCTTTTCACGATTGGTTGGTGATTCAAACTTTTTATAATGGGCTTATAGGAACTCTTGGGTTAATAATTGATGCAACAACTATGGGATCACTAATGTCTAACCCTTTTGATGAGGCCTATGAATTGACAGAGGAATTTATAATAAATATTTTATTCTTTCCATTTGATAGATTCAATCCTAAGAGAGTAGCAAATGTTTATGAGTTTGATTTTTATCTATTTTAACTTCTCAAGTAGCTGCCTTATCTATAAAGTTGGATAATTTTGGGGTTACTTCAAGATCTAGATCACATATGCTTTTCGAAGAACAAGATTTAAATTTGTTGGTTAGAATAGTGCTCATTGTGTTTAGAATGCTAATGAGATTGGAAGATATTAGAAGAGAAATGGATGAGGTAGACTTGGAGAATTTGAAAATACTTAGTACCCTAGGCCTTCTTATCCCCTAGGCCTTAACCAAAATACATAGTTAATATATTTAGATAAGCCTTTAGATAAGGAAGTGATTTAATTGATAATTTAAATACAAAGCTAGACTATACCCTTAATAAATATATAAAATTAAATATGGAAGCTTGCTAGTTTGTTTAATAGTAAATCTTATGATAAATAATCTAATTTTGAAGATAAGAAGTTAGAAGACCATTGTCATAATATTAAGCTTAGGAGTGGGAAAGGCTTGGGAGATCCTTATAAGGACAAAGATCAAACTCAAGGGAAAATTAAGGTAGAAGAGCATTTGGAAGATGAACAACCTACAAAATAACCTGAGATAATTAAATAAACTAAAAGGCCTATAAAATATGTTATAGATAGACAACCCCCACCATATACTCAGAGGATAATTAATCAAATTTTGAATAATCAATTTTCTAGGTTCTTAGAAGTTTTCAAAAAGTTGAACATTTATATACTTTTCTATGAAGCCTTAGAGTAGATGCCGAATGATACTACATTTAGGAAGGATATTCTTAATAGAAAAGGAAGCTTGGAGAATTTAAAATTATAACTTTAACTAAGGAATATAGTGCTATCATTCAAAAGAAGCACCAAAAAGAATAAATGGATCTTGCAGTTTGCCATGCCCGTGA
Source organism: Dendrobium catenatum (assembly GCF_001605985.2). Taxonomy (NCBI): domain Eukaryota; kingdom Viridiplantae; phylum Streptophyta; class Magnoliopsida; order Asparagales; family Orchidaceae; genus Dendrobium; species Dendrobium catenatum. The sequence continues at coordinate 1,157,256 of NW_021319269.1, read as the reverse complement.
CTATAGCTAAGAGATTATATGGGAGCATTACAACTAAAGCTTATGTGTTTATGTTTTTTATGATAAAAAATATTATGGCTCACCTTATGTTGTCTACCTATATTTGTAATATATTTTTCTTTCTATGTTTACTAACATTTTAAGATTACAGTGTACCTTAAAAGGCTCAAGTTTTGGCAGAACATGTTCTATTTATATTTCTTGGTTTGTAAGGGTGTTTGCTTGCTTGTAACCTTAATCACTTATTTCTATTTTAAATTTCTCTATTTTTGCTCACATCATCAAGGACGATCCAAACATCGTCCTGGACGATCAGCTAAACATAGAAACCCTAATTAGAGCATCCTAGTTAAGGTAGTCATCATTAAACATATCATCCTGGATGATATTCATATCGGTCGGGATGATAGGATCAAAATAGAAAGAATCAGGTGCCAGATCTATTTAGGTATTCTTTATTTTTGGACATCATCCAGGACATCGTCTAGGACATTATCCTGGATGATGCAGCATAATTATGCCTAAATTAATCTGATAATTTAGGAAAGTAATTAAAGCTTGATTGATATGATCAAATCATCCAGAATGATCGTAGGAATGGCTGGGATGATCAGTTCAAAAAACCTTAATTGTACTTGGATGATCACATATCGGACAGCTTCTATTCAGGGCGATGCTCTAAATGATAAGTGCTGATTTAAACTAATCAGCTAGGATGATATATGATTGGCCTGGCCGATATGAAAAAAAAAACCTTTTGATCATCCCTAATCATCCTGGCTGATTGAGCTTATTTTGCACTGTGAAAGTTTGTTAGGGATGTTAAGCCCAATAGAACTGGCCCAAGGCTAACCAACAGGGGGATGAATTGGTATTTAAAAAAATTTCTTTAAGCAAAACACGAATACAGACCAAATCACCTCAAAAAAGTAAGTGTGGAGGATAATAAATTCGGAGGAAGTAAAAAAATAAAAACACAAGGGTTTATAGTGGTTCGATCAACTCGACCTACGTCCACTCCCCGGAGGCACCATCCGAGTATTGCGCTACAAATGCGACTCTCCTTTAGCCCCCACAGCTAAGCGGAGAAGCCTTTACAATCACCTCTTTTTGCCACACCCGGCAAGGCAGAGAACCTTTCTCCTTTTGCTTTCTCCTGAAGCAGACAGAGAACCTCGATCACTTGCTAAAACTTACCTCTCCCAACCCTTCTAAGGATAAGAGACTCTAGGGAAGAAGAAGTGGAACAAAGCTTGGAGTAACCCTTGTGAATCCCCTCATAAGCTCCCCCTCACAAGATCCTCTCTCTCTCTCTCTCTCTCCCTCTCTCTCTCTCTCTTTAGGTTTCTCAGGTTAAGATAGTAGCCAAGGATGTTCAAAAATGTTGAACAAGAGCTCTTAAATAGAAGATATTTAAAGGAGCTCATTAATTGTAAGTTGCTGACTATATCGTTTAGGACGATATGGAAATCGTCCTGGTCGATCAGTACAAATCCCATGAGATCGGCCAGAGCATCGCCCTGAATGCAAACTAGACGATTGAAAATTGGCTTGATCATCTAGGATGATCTCACGGTCGTCCCAGTCGATCAGTTCAAATCAGATGAAAGTTGTCCAGAGCATCGCCTTGAATTCAAGCTGTCCGATCCAGATCATCCAGCAGATTGCCCTAAATTTGTGCTGGCCGATATTTATCGTCCATGAGCAACTAAGGATTTTAGAATAGATCATCCTGGCCGATCGTGCGATCATCCAGGATGATATGATTGTATCAATCATCCTTCATTACCTCTTTGATTGTATTGATCAATTAAGGCATAATTGTGAATATCGTCCAGGTCGATCCGAGATCGTCCTGGCCGATTACCAAAAGTACATAATACCTTAATTGTTTATGGCGGCAAATTCTTTCTGTTTGAAGCCTATAGTCCTGGCCGATACAAGCATCGTCTAGGCTGATTTGCTAATGACGGCTGCCTTAATTAGGAACCCCTTATTAGATTTTCTGTTTTAAGCCAGATCGTCCAGGACGATGTAAATATCGTCTGGGCCGATATGAGTAAAAATAAGAAATCTAAGTCTCTAAAGTGTGTGTGTGTAGGGTTACTTTGCATTAATCACACCAAAGATGACAATTGACTCAAGAAGAGAAAAATAAAAATACAGACTGTCTAAACCCTAATCTACCCATTCTTGAGCTCGCTCCATTTTTCTGTCCGATCTTTGATTCCTGAAAAGTTAGTAGTAAAAGACAGTCCAAGACAAGTAAGTGTGTTTGCCAATCATCAAAACATAGTTCATATAACTGAATTTGCAATAATCTCCCCCTTTTTTATGATGGAAAAACACTACGACAAATTTTTAAAAAACAACAGTGTAACACACGGAATTGAAAGTGCAAGAAACATCCTAAAACTACTCCTCCTTTTGACATCTAAAAAATGAGGGAATCAAGAACAAATGCAAACCACAAGACACCCTTTTTTTTTACCAAGGAATGAAGATTATGTAGTATTTCATGTGATTGATTTTAAAAACTTGTGAGTTAATGAGTTAACAACATCAATAATCCAAAGAACGGTAGAATATCCGATCATGATTATCCTTAGCCCAGACTTTCTCTTAGGGTAGAATCATCTTTTAAAATCAATGACCTAACTCAAAAATCAATTGGATATGAGAAAAAAAGAATCCATTCATCACTTGGTTTAAGAAAAAAAATATCTTGTAGAATAATGAACCACAGTAAATTTGTCACAATCGCAAAATAATCAAAATCAAGTCTTTGATACATGAAAACTTCTAAGTTTTAAAAGATTTAAAAAGAGAGAATAGCTTGCCATTTAGTGGGCTCATTTTATGCCTCTTATCACTTTGATTGGCTCTTTGAGCATCTTGATTTTTGATACACTTTTGTGTATATACTTTTTCTTTTCAATTTGGCGTCATAGGCTTTTTTTTTTTTTTTGCATAAGAGATGTAAAACATTGACTAAAAATTCTCAAAACCAAGGACAAGGCATATAATATCATTTTAGCGATGATTTTTTGAAAGCTAAAAAAATAAGAAAGAAAAGGAAAAAAAAAGCCAAATAAAACAAAAAAAATAAATAAAAGGAAACAAAGAGCAAAAAGGAAAAACAACTTAAAAGAAAAAGGACAAAACACAGTAAAGCAAATAGAAGATCAAGTTTATGCAGTTATGTCAATCACACCCAATCTGGTCCTTAAAGAGCTGAAAGTGTCGATATTTGGCTTCACCCGATTCAACACATAACAAGCTGTGTTAACCGCTTCAGTCCAAAAGTATTTTTGAAGTGAATACTCAGCAAGCATGGCTCTAGCGGCTTCCACCAAGGTCCGGTTCTTCCTTTTAGCTACCCCGTTCTGCTGAGGGGTCCTAAGAGCAGAGAAATTGTGGCTAATCCCCTTGTCCTCACAAAAATCTCCAAATCTTTCATTCTCAAACTCTCCCCCATGATCACTATGGATGGTCAAGATCTCACAACCTAGCTTTTTCTGAATCCAAGTAGAAAATGTTTTAAACTCCTCAAAGACTCATTTTTATGTGTAAGAAATCTAGTCCAAGTGAACCTTGAGTAGTCATCAACAATCACAAAACCATAGACTTTCCCTCCCAAGCTAGCAGTGCTAATGGGTCCAAACAAATCCATGTGAAGTACTTCTAAAGGTCTGGAGGTGCCACTACAGGAAAAATGCCGATTAACGGCAATTCTAACCGGAGGTTTATGGACCGACAATTTTAACGGCGGTTTCTCCGGCGGTATCACCGCCAGTTATTACTGGTGGTTTTGTTACATTAAGCCGTCGGTAATAGCGATTGTCCTATAACCGCCAGTAAAATCATCGGACATCAATATGCTCGGTGGTTTAACGGCATCTAGGACCGCCGTTGATAAGTAATTATGTTACCGGCGGTCCGGACCGTCGGAATACCACCGGTAAATGCCCTAAAACGAACAGACCCGTACCTCACATTTCATTTTTATTCTTTCCTCTCTCTCTCTCACTTCGGAGAAAAGTGGTTTAGTTGGTGACAAAAATGATGACTTATCAAGCAAATTAAAAGCTCACCAAAGCATATGCATCAACAGCTCTTTAACTAAACTATCATGTATATAAAGGCACTAATGAAATCAAGCAATCCAGATTAAATATTTTAATGCATGATTATAAACTTTTTTGCATGAAATCTTATGATACGGTCTTAGACATGTATACAAGGTTTATTCAAATTGTGACATCATTACATGCGTTAGGTAAGGAATTTTCAAACATTAAAAAGTCAATAAAATTCTACATTGTTTACTTGAAAAATTTGATGCCAAAGTTATTGCTATTTGTGAATCAAAAAATTTGAATGAATATTCTATTGATAATTTAATTGGCACACTCATTTCCTATGAGCAAAGTTTGGGCCAAAGACTTTTGGATGCAGGAGAGATGATAGTGCTAAATGCTAAAAACATGGAGAAAAGTGGCTTAGTTGGTGATGAAAATGATGACTTATCAAGCAAATTAAAAGCTCACCAAAGCATAAGCATCAACAAAAGTGGAATAAAGGTAAAAATGGTAAGATTGTTATGATTTCTTCTGACGTTATTTACTTTGGACATATGAAAAATCAGTGTCCTAATTTGAGAACTCTTCATGCAAATGAAAAGGGTAAAGCTAAGCAAATTGTAAAAAGGGTAAATAATGAAAAGCAAGAAATCTCCTGACAGACTTTGCTTCTGAATCATCAGATCAGGAGCAAGATTATGCTTAAACCCTTATTTGTGTGTTTACTTATTTGTCTATGCATGTTTTTGTTTGTTGTATTTTCATTTATTTTATGTGTTTTCTTTAGGTCTATTTATTTATTTGTTTATTTTTTATTCTTTTTCTTTTACATTATAATTTTAAATTTATCTTTACTTTTTCTTTTAGTGAAGTTCTCTCTAATCAACACACAATTTTACCTTTCTAAAAATGAAAAACCTACCTCCTACTTTTCTTGAATTCTTATGTAAGTTATGATTGACTTCTTTAAAAATAGTCACAGGAAAGAAACTCATGATTTTCTCTCTCTAACAATTTTCTTAAAGAGGTTATTTTACTTTTGATTCAAAATCTTCATCATATTATAAATTGGATTTTGAAACTAATCTTTTTCATCTCCTTATATTTTATCTATCGCATAGAGATCTTTTGCAAGTTATTAAATCTACCTCATAATTTTCTTAATCAAGTAGTTCATTTTGTCAATAGAAAGGGTTTACTACTATTTTTAAAATTTCAGAAAGATAGCATATTTTTAAAAAAAATTGGCCAATGACACCAAATCAAAAGATGCATAATGACGCCAAAATTGAGAAAGATACATAAAGTGTATCAAAAATTAAAAGATGCGTAATGTTCGCCAAAAAACTGACAAGAGGTATAAAATGAGCCCATAAAAAGTATTGCTTACCTTTTTTGAACTTCTTAAATCTTAAGAAAACCATTGATATTTTTTATACTTGAGCTTGAAAATCATGATTCCTGATTCACCAATTTTTGCATTAATCTTCTATTCGATATACTTTATGAAAGGAGTTTTGAAAAAAAATAGTAATATGTTAATTTCTAATTTGTTCCTTAATTTAGATATTGGATTAAAAAGTTTTTGAGCCTTTATAAGAACTTGTGCATGGTTTAACAATTTCTAAATTTATAATCTTTTTGGGTTATGTGTTGTCAATACAATCCTTATTAAGTTTTTAAATAAAACCAAGACGTAACTTTATCATTTTATGAAAGCTATTAAGGCTTGATTGATACGATTAAATCATCCTGGATGATTACAGGATTGGATGGGATGATTAGTTTAAAAAACCACAGTTGTACCTTGTTGTAAACCTTATTTCATGGCTTATATTTTGATGATTGGCAAACCGTATTGATTATCTTAAACTGCCTATTTTTTCTAACATTTCAGGAATCAAAGATTGGACGAACAAACGATGCAAATGAAAAAGTGGGTAGGATAGGGTTGAGTCAGTCTGTAATCTATTTTTTCTCTTCTTGAGTCAGTTTGTAATATTCAAAAGACTGATACTAAGTAACCCTACACACACACACTTGAGAGATTTAGAATCTCTATTTT
>NW_021319269.1:1106169-1143953 GCF_001605985.2 Dendrobium catenatum | reverse complement strand
CCAATTCACCCCCCCCCCTCTTGGTTATCTTAGGACTAATTTTATAAGGGCTTAACATCCCTAATGTACTTTTATACCTGGATGATCACATATCTGACAGCTTCTATTCAAGGTGATGCTTTGTATGATATGTGCTGATTTGTATTAATCAGGCAGGATGATATACAATCAGCCTGGGCGATATGAACGAAAACCTTCTGATCATCCCTAATCATCCTAGATATTTGAGCTTAATTTGCACTGATCATATAGGATGATATTCATATCATCCTGGATGATAAAGTCGGTAAGTTGTAATTAATGAGCTTGTTTGGAGCTCTTCTATTTAAGCTTTGACAAGGGACTTTGTAAGAGTCTTTGGCAGCCATTGAAGCTTCATTCTTTTGGAGCAAACTTGAAGAGAGAGCTTGAAAGGGAGAGATGAATGGGTGGAGTTTGAGAAAGGGAGAAGATTCTTGGAGGGGTTTTAAGAGAGCGTGGAGGGGGTTCCACACGGTTGCTCCGGCGAGCTTGCACCTTAGTACCATCGGATTTAAGGATCATCTTGACGGAAGTTTTGGGAATAAGAAGGATCTCTTTTATGTCAAAGGGCCCAGCTACACTGTCGCACCGGGGAAGGTGGAAGTGATTTTGTAAGGGCTTCTCCTCCTAGCTGTGGTGGCTAAAGGAGATACACTGATTTTAGTGCAATACTTGAAGGGTGCCTCCGAGGAGTGGACGTAGGTAAAGGTTTCACCGAACCACTATAAATCTGGTGTGTTCAGTCTTTTTATTGCTTTCACATTTAATTTATGCACTTTTATTTCTGTGGTGAATCTTCATTTTGGATGTAATTATGTTTTTAATTAAAGAAGTTTTAATATCCAACTCACCCCCCTCTCCCTCTTGGTTAACCTTGGGACCAGTTCATAAGGGCTTAACATCCCTTACGAACTTTCTAGTGCCATTAGTACACTTTCAGGGAGAGCCTAGTGTGATTTAGGATCTAGAATCAATCTCATGCTATTATACATTTTGAGGAGACTAGATTTAGGAGAGGTTCAACCCACCACTTTTACCCTTAAGAATGCTAATATATCATTTATATATCCTTAGGGGTTGGTAGAAGATGTTCTTGCTAAAGTAGATAAATTTATCTTTCTTGTAGATTCCATTATTTTAAACATGGAGAAGGATAGAGAGATAACTATTATCATAGGGATACCTTTCTTTGCAACATGTAAGGCTATCATTAATGTTAGCAAAGATGTTAGCAAAGAGGAATTGAATATTATAGCACAAGATCAAGATGTAAATATTGATGCTCTTCAATATATTAAAGTCCCTAGTGAAAAGAATAAAGACTATCTTATGGTTGATTTGGAAGAAACAATTGTTGAAAGTTGTAAGGAAGAACTGATAATTAAAGAGACCTTAGAAGAATCTCTAGAGGAAAATTATAAGTGTAGAAGAATATGTTCACATTGTTGGAGACACTTATAGAATTCTAGAGATAGGTTTGAATTTTTTTTTCACTTATTTGGATAAACCCTTAGGACCATCTTTAAAGTAAGCACCAAGTCTAGAGGTCGAAGTCCTACCTAGCAAAATTATGTTTGCTATTTCAATAGTGATTCAATATTGTTTATCATAATCTCTATAAGTTTGAAAAAAGAACAAGAAGGCAAGTTGAATAGGTTTTAAGGAGAGTATGGGAAATATTTTGGATGGAATATTGTTAACATTAAGTGAATTTGCTGCATATTTTTTATGACTAAGATTTTAATGAAGGAAAATTTATTATCATAAGTTGAATCTAAAGGAAGACTATACCCATTCTTGAAAGAAGTTATTAAAAAAGAAATATTTAAATGGTTAGATACAAGTACTATGTATCATATTTCAAATAGTGCTTGGGAGAGTCATATTCATTATGTTCCTTATAAGAGTTGTTTCATTGTAGTATCTAATGAACATAATGAGCATATTTTCATTATGATTGTCACATGTTGGAGTATTTGTATAAATTATATGAAGCTTAACATAGCTATAAGGAAATATCAATTCCCTTTGTTATTCATTAATGGAATGTTATAAATGTTGGAAAGAAATGTGTTCTACTATTTTCTTGATGAGTATTCAAATTACCTCCATATTCATGCAGTAGCTAAGGACCAGGACAAAATGACATTCACTAGCCCTTATAGGATATTTTCTCTTAGAAGAATGTCATTAGGTTTATGTGATGCCCCCATAACATTTTTGTAATGTATGATATCTTTTTTTTTTAGTTTTAATTCAATTGGGCATTTGAATTTTTATGGTTGAATTTTCTATTTTTGGCACTACTTTTGATGCTTTTCTTCTTCATTTGACTTCTATTTGTAAAAGGTATGTAGTTATAAACTTGCTATTGAATGTGAAAGTGTTGATTTAGGTAACTGAATGGATTGTTTTAGCACGCAGAGTTTCTAAGGAAGGGTTAGAAGTGGGTAAGGCCTAGGTTAAAATTATAAAAAATTTTACATCTCTCATTTCTGATAAAGGCATTAGAAGTTTTGGGACACTTAGGATTTTATAGTAATTTATTAAGGAATTTTCAAATATTTCTAAGTTATTAAGCCATTTACTAGAAAAAGAGGTACCTTCCTTGTTTGACATTGCATGTCTTATTACTTTAAAACTTTTAAACATCATTTAATCACTACAATTACAATTATTGCACCTTATTGGTATTTTCCTTTTATAGTTATGTGTGATGCAAGTGATTTTTTTGTAAGAACTATTCTAGGCCAACTAAAAGATAAAAAGTTTCATGACATTTTTTATACTAGTAGAACTTTGAATGCTAGAAAATGCAATTATATAGCTACTGAAAAAGAACTTTTTTTTATATATATTTTTATCTTTCTTGATTTGCTCAAAAGTTATAGTGCATATTGATCATTTTGCTAAAAAATTTCTTGTAAAAAAGATGAATACCAAACTTAAATTGGCTTAGTGGATACTCTTGTTACAAGAACTTGATATAGAAATCTTAGATAGTATGCTATTGAAAATTAAATTTTTGTTCATCTTTCAAGACTTAAATTTGAAGAACACGCATCCATTGAAAATTATATCAATGAGTTTTTTTATGAGAGACTGTTCGCTATACATTTGAGTGGATTACCTTAGAATGTTGTTCTTGTAAACTTCATTGTTATTGGTGTGATTCCATTTGCTTTACATCCTCCAAAATAAAAAATTTTGCATGATGCAAAAAAATATTTTTGGAAGCAACATACTTATTTAAGATTTGTAATGATCAAAACATTAGAATATGTGTCTTTAAGGATGAAAAGAGAACCTACAATTAGAGAATGACATGATTTAAATTATGGTGGGTATGTCAGAGGTTAAAGAACTATTTCTTAGATTCTCCAATCAATATTTTATTGGCCTACCTTATTTAAAGATCTGAATGAGTATGTTGAAAAGTGTGATCAAAGTAAAAATGTAGGCAATATTACTAGTAGAAGGAATGAAATACCCTTGAGTTAAATTTGGGAAGTATATATGATAAATGTTTTGGGATTGGATTTCATCGGTCCATTTGTGCAGTCCCATGGATGATAATGCATTTTAATTGTAGTTGACTATGTATCCAAATGGATAGAAGGAGTGCAAACCCCTAAAGATAGCTCAAGCAGTACATAAATTCTTAATGAAAAAAAAAATCTACATTTGGAATGCCTCAAGTTTTAACTAGTTATGGTACAAGTCACTTCTCTAATAAAAGAGTTGAAGCAATTTTCATTAAATCTGGTATGAAGCATATGATTGCTACATCTTATCACCCTGAAAGTTCAATAGTTGGTCATGAAACCCATTGAACATTGGAATAACACACCAAGAAAAGGGTGAATTGATATTTTAAAAACTTTTCAAAATGAGTTTAAGGTCAAAAACAAAATTCTGAATTTTAATGTGAAGTAAATTAACAAAATAAAATACTAATTAATATTTGTAGAAAAGGCGAATAACATAAAATTTTCCCTTTTGTTATTTTTCAAAAGAATTTATTCTTTTTTAAATAAACATAAACTTCAATCAACAACAAATATTTTTGTATCACAATAATAACAAAACTCAAACTATATTTAAGTAAAATAAATATGTACGAAATTAACACTACATAAAGTAAATGACTAAAAGAAAAAAAATGCAAACAAAATATTTATAATGGTTTAGTCAAATTGACCTACGTCCACTCCCCTAAGTCCTCCTTTTCAAGTATTGCACTAAATAGTAGTGAATCTCATTTAGCCCCTACAACTTTGCCGAGAAGCCCATACAAAATAACTTTCAACTCCCAGTGAGGTTGAATGGTTGAAACCCTAGCACCTACTCATTGTGAGGGAGTAGCTAAAATCCCTTTCACCTCCTTGATGTGATGAAGAGAAAAAATCCATTTCACCTTGTCAATGTGTCAAAGTTTTTGATGATATTTGGAATCAAATTATTCCTTCACAAAGCTTACCTCAAGATAAAGAACGACACACTGATGAACTGAGGTGAAAGTTAACCAAAGAAATCATGTTAAAACCACTATCACACTCTCCTGACACACTCAAGACTCTTCTACCTCTCAAACAACCACACCATTTCTCTTCTTTCCTCAATGACCTCTCTTCAGGCTCTCTTAAAAAGGACCAACATCTCGAGGAACACTAATAGATGACCATAGATAGCCAAAAGACTCCTTCATATTCATAGTAATAGTTTAAACAGTGGACTTACAAAACCTTAATTATATAGTTCTATTAACTTTATTCATAGCTTAGAATATGAGTATCATACCCTACAATTAGTATTATGCCACCATTGATCATTATATTTGATTATCAATCATTCAGTATGATTATTTGAAATTAAACATTGAATTAAATATAATGATACAAACTTAGTCCAGTGATTCCTTGGGTGGTTTGTACTGTTCGATACATGATTGTATAGTATAATATATAATTAATATAGATCCAATTTAATTCCTTAATCTCATAACTTAAATTAGGAAATATTTTAAAGATCCTAAAATATAAATAGGTTTGTATAGTACAAAAAATTCAATTTCCAAATAATATATTTGCCTATTTTAAGTTTTTTTTATTTGATAGTGGGGTTTCTGTTAATAACTAATAGTCTAGTTCATTATGCTGGTCGTATAATATAATTAGTAATAATTAAAATTTATTTTTCTCTTTAAATTATATACTTTAATTAATTACTATTGTTATTGGTTTTATAGTATGATATGGATCATACAATACAACTAAATAAGAAAAATTAAATTTTTTTTTTCATTCCCCTCTTAGTTGTTTGGACGATTACTAAGTTAACATACACCTTGTTATAAAATTTAACTCCAAAAATAAAATAAAATTATTGACTCTTTCCAAAAAAAAGTCTAACTTATGCAACATTTTCTTAAGCTCTAACTCTTTTATGATGTTTGATGTATACTGAGCCTAAAATGTTAATGATGCTCAAAGAAAAATATGCAGTACAAAAAGCATGAGAAACTAAATCTGCATCAAATAATATTTTTTATAATAATAATAAAAGTTCGGGCTCTAGTATTGTAACAAACTTTCTTTTTTATGTTGAAATACATTATTAATTAGAATTTAAAGTTAATTTTAACTTCCAACTATTCTTTCCCCCTTACTATCTGAATCCATTAAAAATAGGGAGAAACCCCTAATTATTATTTTTTTACTTTGATTTTGTAATATTTGTTTTTAAAGGGCAAATAGAAATTACATTCACAACAAGTATAAAAAGCAAAAGAAAATAACATAAACTATACTAATCCAAATGAAACAGTACAACCAACACTACCTACTTTCTTCTTTAACATCTCAAAAAAAGAGAAACTATAAACTAAATAACAATAAATAGAAAAAAGGAAAAATAGAAAATACAAACAAACTACATAGGATAAACTGCATATCACACCATAACTTACTCATCAAAGTTACCCTGATCAAGCAATTGCAGCGGTGGCTAGAAGTTGTAGTAGAATGAGGAAACCTATTCACTAAATCAATCACAATCTACCTCATATTATTACTACATCTTCTCTAAATGTTGAGAGGACTACTCAATGTGTCGTCTATTTTTGGGTCTAATTTTCCAAAGTGTTTTGTCCATGTAATCTAAGGATTGTGGTTTTTAATACAAGGAAGAAGTTGTATATGTTCTCCCATATCTTTTGCTTCTTCCTCAGAATCAGATACAACACATGTGGCCCTATGACTCCCACTATAGATGATGTGAAATGAATTATTTGTGAAGATAGTGGGCAAATGGTCTGGTAGTGTAGGAAAGGCCAAATACATTGAGTGAGATTTATGCAATCACTAGCTTTAGGAGTAACACTGTTCTTGAGAATATATTGAATGACACCTGAATTTAAAACTATTGAACTCACTAAGGGATAATGCTGATGTAAAGGTGAGCTCCTAATTATTTTATTGATTGAGTTTCAATTATAATCAAAGGATCCTAAAATAAAATGTAGGGTTGGACCAATATTGGACAGGTGAAGATATTAATGAAAGTCATTTAAATGGTTGATGACTTGGAGTTGATAGACTTGGGCCTGCAAGGTTGTACGATTACAAGAAATGTAAAGTTTGGTAGAAAAACTCAAGCAAAGGTTTAACATGATAAGAAATGGCTAATAAAATGATGAATTGAAGAGTGGGATTGGCGAATAGCTCAAGTACCCGATATGGCACATTCTTCTTATTCAAAATTCTATAATCATTGATGAAAGAACCTTTATATCAAGCATAAGCATCCTTGTCCTCCTCACTTTCAAATTGATCATCCATTCTTTGATGGGAATCCAAATGAGTAAGCTTTAGAGACATGAAGGCTTGGTAAGGTAGTGTATATGGAAGAAATTAATAGAAATTTGAAGGATTGAAGAATTATAATGAAGTATTCTCCCTTTTATAGATAAGGTCAATCGTATAGTATGATCAAGTCCTTAAAAATGTCTATTCAAGAACATATAGTCAAAGGTAAAATTATATAGTGCAATTGGGGATCGTTCTATATAATTAGGAAAAAAAATTTTATCCTGAGGAGTCATTGGTACAACTATTAAATAAAATAAATTGTATAGTATGATGTATAATTCATATAATAGAATTAAAAATGGTTGATTGCCCATTACATTTAATATGTTAATTATTTCTTTACAACAGTGAAATCCTACATACATTATACACTATGATGAGTGTATCATGCACTATGATGTGAACAAAAATTAGGGTTTATGAGTGATGAACAAGGATAACTCTATGAGAAAGAGTATATGAACAAAAGATAAAATTCATAATAAAATCAAAAAACAATGATAACTCTATGAGAAAGAGTATATGAACAAAAGATAAAATTCATAATAAAATCAAAAAACAATTAAAAAAAATGTATATTGAAAACTTAATAGATGGATGTGAAACTAATTGAACTATATAATGGCAAACGAAGAGGGGGAGAGTGAATTGGTGCTTTAATTTTTTTTCAAAATATTTTCTTTTGAACTAAACAAACAAAATAAGATATTCAGAACATAATTCACAATAACAACACTAAACTACTTCTAATCTTTTTTGTATTTTTTATTTTTGTGGAAAAAATAAATAAAATATACTTTTTCTTTTAAATTCCTTGATTTATTTCTTTTTTGAACAAAATATCCCTAATAATCAACCATAATGTTTTTCAAATAGCAATAATCACCATAGATAAACTAAAAATAGGAAAGTAAAGTGCAAAAAGGAATTGTGAAAAGAAAATGAAAACCATATTTTTTAGTGGTTCAATTAACTTGACTTATGTCCATCTCTAATGTCCTCTACTTTGGGTATTACACTAAATAGGTTGTGACTATTCTTCATCCTCCATGGCTAGGAAGAGAAGCCCCTACAAAATCATTTCCACCTTCTCTTCGGGATTAACAGTATGACTTTATAGAAAAAATAAAAATATTTAATTTTCATTACCCTTGTCTGTCTTTGCATGGTTGATAAGAAAACATACACCTTTTACATACATTGACTCAAGAAAATTAATATTATATACTCATTCAATAAAGTCTAACCTATATAATATCTTATTTAGCTCTGATTCTCTTATGATGCTTTATATATGTTGAATCTGAAATGTTAGTGATGCGTGTAGGAAAATATACATTATTTAAAGTAGGAAAAACTAAATAATCATTCATTAATTTTTGTAATCATTAAAACATAAGATACATGTAGACTGTTGTGAACTACTTGTTGCATTCTACAAGTAGATTATTATGCAATACTGAATCTCTTAGTGTTAGTTATAAATGATCGTATATAATGTGGTCCTTACATATTTTCTCATAGATTAAATGTTGAATGTATAACGGGTCTCCTTCAGAAGCGAGGAATTTAGATTCACTGCAATCATTTGGAATTTTGTTCGTGTATGACATCTAGTATGTATAATGGGTCTACTGTAAGTTATTGTAGGCATTTGCATTTTTCATATATCATTTGGTGTTTTCTTGTAATTCATTAATGTATATGCTCAAAATTGAAAGACGATTGATCTTGCAAGGTGCTGTAGAATTCATTGCCTTCTACCACGAAAGCTTGTGTGTAGGTATCTTATACATATAACAAGTATATAGTGTTTTCCTATAAGTAACAAGTTGAATGAACATTTATATTTCACTAGGGATGTTTGCATTCATTACATGTTAAGTCATTCTTCTTGGATGGGATTGATGTATTTTCTTGATGCTTGGTGATGGTTGACTTTAAGGATGTTATGACATCTATTGTCCATTGTTTATTACCATTTATGTATAGACTATTGTGTTCATTCTAGATATCGAACCATTATCCATAATCCATTCATTAACACACATCATGCTTCTTATAGTTGTTTGCAAATGACTTCATGGGTGTATATCTATGTTCATTATCATTCTTGTAATATGCCCTTCATAATTGCTTTATCTTATTCACATGCACGTTGATTTTGGATGTAAGGAGATTGAAGCATTTATTGCATGACTTACTCTTTACTTATGGACATGTAATCATATCCTTCAGTCTCTTTGATTTCAGTCATAGTATAATTATCCGTCTTATTTTTTGCAAGTAAATATGTGCATTCATCTGCATGCCATAGCTAGCTATTAATGGGTTGCATTCATTACTTATTCTTCATGCATGTCAATTAGTAGGTTGTACATATGATGGGTCTCCTATAGTGGCTTTTAAATGTCTATATTTACTACAAAAAGACCATCTCTATATGTAGGGTCCTTATATATTTGCATTACATGGAATAAATGTTGATTGTAGGAATGATATAGCATTCGTTGGTTGTTATTGACTACCACCTATAGGTATATTATTTTGCATAGGCAAGATCTTCCATCATTTCTTTCAAATCATACCTCACATGAGTATCCATATGTACTGGAGACTCATCATATCTAGAACATATCACGTTTATCAGCAGCTTACCATGCTCATTATATTTTGACTTTTAGTGTTTATATAAAATTACTATATTTATCTACGAGTTTGTTGCAAATGATTGGAGGGAATCCTTTGTATTCATTTCATGTTATTCATGAATATACCATGCTTGATTAAGATGAAATGTATGCACTTATGTTATATACTCCCATTATATTGATCATCGCTTGTTACAATGACTCACAAACAGGGGTTTAGTAATTTATCATGGAATTTCTGATTACTTATTGATCTTCATATTATTTGTTTCTTCAGAATGGCATGTAGACTTCTCATCCATAGTGAGTCATTATTAATTAGCAATTTATTACATATTCAATTTCACTTGTTAAGGTTCCTTTATTTGATCAAAGTTGTCATTTGGTTTTGACATTTTTACTTTGATTATATATTCATCAATTTGAAGTTTAGCTCCATGCATTATTCATTTGAGTTCAAGTTCCCTATGTTGCAACTCAGGAATCTAGATTGAGATTGTGATTTTTGATAAAAGCAAAATATTATTGTTCTATTAATTTATTATTTCTCAAAGCATGTACTAGACCTTTTTTTTTTTTTTTTTTGTACTCCAAACTGCTGAAGACTTCAAGATAGAGTAGATTAGGATTTCATGTAATAAAGTCTATAAATCTTTATTTTTAATTTCATGAGTCTGAGAGAGTGTGATTAAAATTGGTTAACCGTGCACACACACAAATGAGGAGAGAGTTAAAACTTAAAATTTTAAAAATGTTCATACTATATGATACCTAATTGTACTATACGATTTGATAGTTTTACTCCTGAATAGAATTAATCAAATCATGTTTTTATAATTTTAAAATTTTTGTATTGTATGATGTCCAGTCGTACAGATGACTAACAGAGTTTGAAATTGGGTTTGTACTAGTTCATCCCAAATGAATTCATTAATTTTTGTACTATTCATACAATATGATATGAATTTGTATAAATGACTTATAGTGTATTAAATTAGGTTTATACCAGTTCATCCCAAATGAATTCATTCATTTTTGTACTATTAGTACAGTACAATATGAATTTGTATAGATGACTTATAGTATGAAATTGAATTCATCCATGATTATACCAAATGAAGCATGATTTATATTAACTTTTCACACTATATAATGTCACATCATATGGATAACTAACAATATATGAAATAAGGTTTGTAGTATATCATACTAGATGAACACATTTAATTTTGAACTATTCATACAATATGATGTCAATTTATACATGTGATAAATAGTGTATTAATTTAGGGTCATACATGTTCGTACTAGGATTCTTTGAACTATTCATGCAGATGATCCATGATTGTATTGTATGATCTAAAATTGGTTTACTTGTAATTTTTAGTTTTTGGATGGTTTTATCTATTGCTATCTAGGATCACTAGTCTATAATTTTGATGATGACAAATAATATGAATTAAATTATTTCATTCTTCCTTAAATATTTCTAATATTATTTTTGTCTATTACCACTAACATTTCAGGGGGAATAAAAACTGCTCAAAACCATTGAAGACTCAAGACTGGATAGAATAGGATGTGAAAGAGTCTGTAATTTTTATTTTCTTTATTATTTTTATTTCTTGAGTTTGGTCACAAAAGAGTGTATGCAGATTGAGCGACCATGCACAAACACAGGGGGAGAGCTTTTTTAAAGTCTAAAATATTTTTTATAGATCATATTATAAGATTTTAAATCATACTGTATAATAAATTATCAAAAAATAGGCTTAATGAATGAATGGAAATTAGCTTCTATAACCTAATCATATTGTATGATCTTGATCATACTATATAATTTTTTTTCACCTCAAACCCTAGCCACCAGATTAATTTAAGTAAGATTTTAAATTTGAAAATTTAAACACATCATACTATAGGATGTCAATCGCACTGTATGAAAATTTTGAAATCTTACTAAAATTAAATCCCATGATTAGTCAATTAAATTATGGTTTCATTAATGATTGATGATCTATTGTATTAATAGGATCATACTGCATGATGAGTTGAGGAAAAATTTGGTCGTATGTAAGATCGTACTAGATGAAACCTTAATTTTTTAACTAATTATATTGTATGGTAAATACATTATACATGATGAACTGCATCAACTCAACGATCTGTAATGTATGATTGAATAGTGTTGGATGATAAATAGAAACAATTTTTAATCATCCCAGCATTCATCCTGTATAAATAGAAGAGAAAAAGTAGATTGTACTGGATGATACTCATATCATACTGTATGATGTATTGAAAAATTATGACATGTTCGTCCTCCTGGATACTAGGATGGGAGTTATTTGGAACTGATCGTACTATACAATTTGGGATCGTATTGTATAAATAATAATGACTAATTTAGATTTTTAGGATTTTTTAAAGCCTATTATATTTTCAATTCTTTTATTCATTAAAAGAGATAAGAGAGGAACATAACAGGTAAATGAACTCTAGAGAGGGAGCTTTTGAAGAGATTCATGGCTAATGAGAGGAAGGAGAAGGTGTGCTTGAGCATGAGGGAGAAGTTGTGTGAGGGGATCACATGGTTGCTCCGAGCTTGATGTACGCTTGCTCTTCCTGTGGCCTTGGTGAGTCTTGAGGGAGATCTATAGAGAGAGAGGCTTCTAAGTCAAAGTCCTCGAAGGTTCTCTACCTTCTGCAGGAAGCAAAAAAATAAGAAGGTTCATTGAAGTCACCAGGAGGGTGACATAGTATCTAGCACTCCCCCACACTGAGAAGGTAAATGTGTGTTTTGTAAAGGCTTCTCCATCTTATTATGGGAGCAGTAGAGACCCTTTTGAGTAGTGTAATTCTAAGAGTGGAGGACTCCAAGGAGTGGACATAGGTCAAAGTTAACCGAACCACTATAAAATATTTTGGTGTACTTTTTCCATTGACCTCATTTTACTTTCTCTCTTTTAATTTTCATTATAAGTGTGCGGTGAAAAATTAAAAATTATTACTTTATTATGATAACTAGAATTTCAACATCACTATTTTCCATGGCATATTTAATTTGATAGCTTCCACATTCAAAAATCAAAATTACTTATTTTTAAGTATTTTGAAAAACCCAAAAAATTAGTACTCCAATTTAGGATAAATTTTTAAATATACCAATTTACCCCCCCCCCCCCTCCTGGCACATATCGTACTTTCATATTCTTATGTTTTCTATATAAGAAGTCCTAAAAGTTGAAACTAATACCTTTGCTACAAATTTATCTTCATAGTATCCATTTAGTGTGAGTGTTTGGGAGAGATTGTGAGAGGGAAGTGTGAGAGATCTAGTGAGGGAGAGTTGTGAGAAATTTATAAGGTTGCCTAAAGCGAGGATCTCTTTATCTTCTTCAAATTTCTACACATCTCTTCTAGAGACTTTTGAGGAATGATTTTCAACATTGTGTCATGGTTCTGTGCCTTCAACAGGAGGGTGAAAAAGGATGAAGGTTCTTTCCCTTCACCAGGAGGTTGAAAAAGGATGAAGGTTCACTATTTTTAATAGGAGGGTAAAAAAGGACGAAGGATCTCTACCTACACCAGGAGGGCGAAAAAGGATGAAGGTTCTCTTCCTTCACCAGGAGGGTGAAAAAGGATGATGGTTCTCTACCGCATCATGTTGGTGGAAGAGAGTTTGTAAGGACTTCTCTGCCTTACTCTGGGGAAAAAAAGTGAGTCACTTTTATTTAGTATAATACCTAGAGAAGGAGTCTCCAGGGAGTGGACGTAGTACAAGTTTGGATTGAACTACTATAAAATTTAGTGTTCTTCTGTTCACTTTAATTTCTTTGTATTTTTATTTTTTTGCACTTTAAAGTTTTTTTACTTGAAAATATTTTGTGATAATCATATCTAAACAGCTGCATATTTTAAAATCACTGATTATATTTTCTAGAAATGACTTTCAAGAATCCAAGAAAATTTTTAAATAATGAATTAACATCCCTCTTGGTTAGCCTTGGGATAGTTATATAAGATCTAACAACCTACACAAACTTTCACCCTATAATTTTGAGTTCAAATTCAAGTCCCCTATTGTCTTATTTGTAGTCAAGTTCCCTGTCAATTTGTTCAAGTTTATGTATCTTGTGATCCTTTTCATTCAAGTTCAAATCGAGTCCACAATTTAATATCAATTTTTGTAGTCTCTTAGTGTCTCCCTATTTCAGGGGAAATTTTAGGAGTATGGTCCTTCTATAATACTATAGAAAAGTATATACGATAGGTGTTGGATGACACTATGGTTGTACATCTTTAATCCCGCCAAGCTAGTAAAAAGCTTGTATGGTTCTTCGGTTACCTGATTAAAATGCACAAGTATTTCCCCGTAGGCACTGAAGCATCTATGGGTTCTTTTATTTGTCCTTATTGTGCAAGAGAAAAGTGTGTACATGGACTACATGACTCGCAATTGGTGCTGCACCTTGTTTCCTTCCTACTACCTAGAGAAAAACATGCATATGCATTTTTTTGGTGTACATGGATGCCAAAATTAGGATTTTGAGTTTTGGGATTACTCCTATATGAGGATTGTCGGTGACGATGATGATGTTCAAAAATTTATTTTCCCCATCTTTTTTTATTTTTCTTCTTCTCTTTCTTTTTTTATGAATTTTTTTTCCTTTTTTTTTAATTCTCTTTTTTCCTTTCCCTTTTTTCTTAACTCTCTTCTCTTTTTTTAGATAATAATAATAATAATAATAATAATAATAATAATAATAATAATAATAATAATAATAATAATAATAATAATAATAATAATAATAATAATAATAATAATAATAATAATAATAATATTGCTCTTGCTTTAGAAATTTTCTAATGATTCATCCTTTGGTTTTGGTGTGGGCCTTATTTTCTCTCCAATTGTGGCAGGGTCCATTTAATCTTTTATATGTATTGTTTTTCCTGAATATTTTTTTTTTATTATTGGATTTCTGTTCTCTTTATTCTTTTTCATTATTTCATTCTTTGTTCGATGATAACTACCCCTGGATCAATTGCAAAATAATGGTTTCTAGTAAGTTTACGAGCTCATCTAGATCATCTAATAATTGTAGCTTTCATTTGTATAAGGATGTGGTTATTGGTTCATCATCCACCTCTCCTCCTAAGTTTGACGTCATGCATTCTTCTTTAAAGGAATTCCTGCTCTGATATTTGATGAGAAAGTTATTAATCAGTTGGATGCTCCTTTTGAACTTACTTTGGTTGGAAAGTTTGTTTTTTGTAGGCCTAACCTAGATATTATTCATGCTTTCTTTTTGTACCTTAAGCTTTCTGGAACATTTTTTATTGGCTTCCTATATCAAAGGCATATTTTAATACAACTAGCCAATGATTTAGGATATAGCAAGATATTTTCATGTAGAGTCTACAATATAAATTCCTATCAAATGCGTTTAGTGAAGTGGAGACCCTATTTTGACATAAAGGAGTCACTGATTGCCCCTGTGTGGGGTTCTTTTCTAAATCTTAGATTACACATATTTAATGCTAATATTTTATTTTCCCTGGCTTCGATCTTTGGCAGGGGCTCCAAACATATCAAGCAACTACATCCATTTCTCGACCTTATATGGCTAGGATTTTGGTTGAAATGGTTGTGCCCAAAAACCTATTTAGAGCATAGTAATAGTTTAAATGATTTACTATTAACTTATGTTTCTAGCAAAAATTCATTTTAATTTAACTCTAATGTTGTTGTCGGTATAGATGTGATGGCACATACTAATGGAACCTCTTTAAATGAGCAAGTTATGATGGAAGAAGGAAAATTTGCTCATTTTAAAAAAGGGGAAGAGAATGAGGAAGGTGATATTTTCCATCAAGAGTTTTTTAAACATTTAAGAAAATGAAAATGGTGATGGTAGAAAGATTCTTGCAAGTTATAATCATGGTGATAATAGTTGTAATGACTTAGCAAATGTTTATAGTATAGAACATGAAGAACTTGAGTATAATCTTATGAGAAATAAGAAAAAATAAGAAACACAAAAAAGTGAATGTGCAATCTCCTTATAGTACTCAGTCTCAAACTTTTAACCAATTGCATATTAATAATTAAGTCGATCATTTGGAATGTTAGAGAATAGGTTTCCCGTCTTCTAGGACTAGAGTTAAAAATTTATGTCATATTCACATTGTGCTGCTTTTAGTTCTGATTGAGCCTCTAATTTCTATTTCTAAGTTAGCTTAGACTCCATGGTATTTAGGTTTTAAGCATAGTTTTGCTAATGTTTCCAACAAAATTTGGGTTCTTTGGAAAAATCTTATTGTTATTGATATTATTGTTAGTTTCCCTCAGGTTTTACATTAAAATATTCAATGCTTGGCATTTTAGTTATTGTTCTTCCTTTGAATATGCATCTTTTTCAAATTTTATTAAAAAATACTTATGGAACCAACTTATTTTATTCCAAGAATTAATTAATGCACCCTGGTTTATGGGTACTGATTTTAATACAATCACGAACCCTTGTGAATGAATTGGTGGCTCTAACCTTATTTATCAAGCTATTGAGGATTTTAATAACATGATTTTGGAAACTTCTGGATATTGGCTTTACTATTAATGCTTTTATTTGGAATCATGGTAATATGTGACAACCTTTAGATCATCTGCTTTCTAGTGATGTGTGGTTAAATTCTAACAATAATACCTTTGTGGAGCACCTCGGTAAAACTTTTTCTGATCATTCTCTAGTTATTATTGGTATTATGTTAGGGAAGGAGGGGAATTTATCAAATTTTTAGATTTTAAACTATGTGGTTGCTTGATAACTCCTTTTTTTAGTAAGCTCATATCTAAACTTATGACGAACCTATTGTCTCCTCTACTTCCTAGATAAAAATCTCATAATCAAATTGTTTTTATTAAAGTTGAGCTATAACTAACAATATTTTACTTGCTCAAGAACTTACCCATGATCTTGATCTTAGAGTTAGAGGTGGGAACATTATTTATAAACTTGATATTGCTAAAGCATATGATAACATTAATTAGAATTTTCTTTACACTATATTATGTTTATTTGGTTTTAATTCCAATTTTTTTAAGATGATCAAGAACTGTATTGAAGGATCTTATTTCTCTATTATAATCAATGGTAAAAGCAATGGTTTCTTTAAATCTTCTCATGGCTTAAGATATGGTCACCCTATTTCCCCTGCTCTATTTATTATTGCCACTGATTATCTGTCTAGGGGTGTTATCCACCTCTTTCAAAGGAACTTTAATCTTACTATTTATACTACTTGTAGCTTTCCTATCTCATATTCATGATTTGTTGATGATGTCATTTTATTCTCCAATGGTTCTTTATATTTAATTAATATTCTCACTAAATTTATGTGTAGCTTTGAGATTACAAGTGGTCGCTCTTTAAATAAAAAGAAGTGTTATATTATTGGTCCTAAAAACTTGTCTGCTAATTATAATTTTACTATTAGGGATATTACTAGTTTTAATAAAGGTAATCTATCTTCAACGTATCTTGGGGTTCCTCTTTATAAGGGTCAAAAAAATATTTTATTTTTGACAATTTGATCACCTCTATACATAACAGACATAACTCTTATATTATAATTTTCTTATTTTTGGTGAGAGATTAATTTTGATCAAGAGTGTTTTATGCTCTCTTCCTATTTATACTTTTCAACCTACTTTGGTTGTGTGTAAAAGGCTTGAAAAATTATTCAATTAATTTTTTTGGAAAGGAAATACTTCCAACTCCAAAATTCTCTAGACTTTCTGAAGTAATTTTTGTGGTGTATTATATCATAATTTAATAGAAAAAGCAAGAGCTAAATCAACCATGTTCGTGAAAAAGTAGTCTTTGGGCTAAGTACATGAGTGCCAAATATTGTGCTGGCAAGCACCCTACTATTTGCACTTATACTAAGTTGACTCTATTGTTTGGAAAACATTATGTTCTATCAAATGGGAAGCTGAACCTCATGTTATATGGGGTGTTGCACATGCTAATTTATTTTTTTGGCAGGATCATTGGTTAGGTTTGAATTATATAAATTAAACACTCAATACTTCCTCTACTCATCTATTAAGGTGAACTCTTTTATTTTTTATAATTGCTAAGATTACGATAAACTTGCTGAGGTGGTTCTTGGTTCTATTATTAATTCCATATTTTACAAATCCCTTTAAATAATGATACTGGAGATTTACTTCTTTATAATTTGTGAAACAATGGCCAGTTCAGTCTCAAAGATGCCTGAAATGTTATTAGAATGAACAGTTTTATTTCTAAAATTTTTTGTATGATATGGCATAAAAGTATTCCAACTATAATTGCTACTTTTATTTAGAGAGTTTTGCATAAATACGTACTGACTGATGAAAACCTTATAAAAAGAGGTTTTGTTTGCCTTCAAAATTTCAAAGTTGTTATCATGTGGAGAATATGCAAAATGTGTTTATTTCTTGTTCTATTGCACCTAAAATTTGGATCTATTTTGATGATATTTTTAAGTTTAGTCATTTTTGTGGTAAAATTAATATCAAGGGTCTTTTAAATCTGTGGTTTACTACTTCTATAGCTCATATTAGGAATCTCATACCTTCCCTTATATTGTGGTTTCTCTAGTTTTCTAGGAATAATTCTACTTTTAATAATGTTGTTATGGATCTTCAGCTTATTGTTAGGAATATCAAAGATAAAGTTATGAAGCTTTTTAATTCTAATCTTTTGGCTGCTAAAATTTTTTTAAGATGGTACATTGTTTCTTAGGAGCTTAGGTTTTTCATTCCAAATATGCAAGACTATAATGGACCAAAGCTTATTTACTCGTATAAACCTCCTAATTATCTTTTTAAACTTAATAGTGATGGATTTGTCAAAAATAATTCTTTTGGTTGTGGTGGTATCATAAGTGATTTTCATGGTAGTTTCAATATGGCTTATGCAGGTCCTCTTTATATTATTTGGTATAAACTTGTGTCTCTCTTAGTAAATTTAATATTTTGATTAAGGTTGATGATTTGCAATGTCTTTATCATTTAACAGACATAAATGATCACCTTTGTTTAACAATATTCCTTTAGAATTTTGGAAAACTCACATGTCTATATTTTTACAATCGCTTGTTATCATATGTGGATGCTTGGTAAAGAACGTTATACACCTCCTTCTCGTAAAATAAATGGCATTAAATCTGAACTTTCTTTTACTGAATGGACTTTTGAAGAAAGAGATTTTGCACAACTTAATGCAAAATACATGAATTATTTTTCTGTGCTTTGAAATTCGAAGATTATATGCGTATTTCAACTTGTGCTACTGGTAAAGAAATTTGGGATAGATTGTGTGTAACTTATGAAGGAACCAATGATGTTAAACAATCTAGGTTGAATATTTTGTTGCATGACTATGAACTTTTTTGTATGAAACCTTCTGAAATAATTTCTAACATGTATACTAGGTTTTCTTTAAATTGTCACCTCATTGCATGCTTTAGGAAGGGAGCTAACTAATTATAAAAGAGTCAATAAAATTTTGAGATGCTTGCCTTCTTCTTTTGATGCTAAGATCACTGAAATTATTGAATCTAAAGATTTAAATACTTATTCTATTGATAATTTACTTAAATCACTCATTACTTATGAGCAAGGGATGAATCAAAGAAATCTTAATGTAGGTGAGAAAAAGAAGGAGAAAACTATGGCATAGAAGGCCAATAATACGGACACTGATTCTTCTTGATCTAAAAATGATAATGTTGCCTTCATCACTAGGCAATTTCAAATCTTTCAAGAAAGAACAATAAGTATTATCAAAAGTGAAAAAGAGGTAAAGATAGCAAAAATTATAAAAGTTTTGCTAATGTTGTTTGTTTTGAATGTAAGAAGCTTAGACATGTTAAAGTTGATTGTCCTACACTTAAGGAGCACCCAAGCAAGTAGAAGGGTGAGGAGAAACCCAAATACAGGAAGAACAAGAAGCAATAATAAAAGGCTTTTTGGGCGGATTCTGCATCTGACTCCTTCGAGATTGAAGTTGAGGATGAGATAACAAATTTTTTCTTAATAGGTGATCATCTTGGTAAATCTTATCAAGAAGAGGCAAACTCTTACAAAAGGCCTCATGAGAGTATGTGGTACCTAGACAGTGGATGCTCATGACATATGATTGAAGATGTTAATCAATTTATTTTGCTAGAAACCAGAATAGGAGGCAAGGTTACTCTTGGAGATAACACCACCAGGAAAGTTGTGGGCTCAGGTATATTCAAAAATTCCAAGAACCTTTTGATTGAAAAAGTTTAGCTTGTAAATGAACTGAAACACAACTTGCTCAGCATCAGTCAACTTTGCGATAAGGGCTTCATCATAACATTATTGAAAAACACTTACATTATAAGCTTAAATAACAACACTATTTTGCATGGAAAGTGGATAAATAATGTTTACATGCTTGACTTAAATAATATTGAATATGCTGCTTTATTTTGCTTAAAAATTATTACTGATGATTCTTTATTATGGCACAGGAGATTATGTCATGCTAGTATGAAAACCTTTAGGAAAGTGACCTAGAAAAACCTAATTAGAGGTGTGACCAAGCTTAATTTCTCTAAACATCACCTTTGTGATTCCTGCCAACTAGGAAAGCAAGTCCAATCCTCTTTCCACTTCATTAAGGACATTAGCACCTATAGACCTTTAGAAGTCCTTCACATGGAATTATTTGGACCCATTAGCACTACCAGCTTAGGGAGAAAAGTATATGGATTTGATATTATTGATGACTACTTGAGGTTCACTTGGATTAAATTTTTATCACATAAGAGTGAGTCTTTTGATGAGTTTAGATCCTTCTCCACTTATGTTCAAAAAATGTTAGGTTGTGATCTTGACCATCCATACTGACCATGGGGTAGAGTTTGAAAATGAAATATTTGAAGACTTTTGTGAGAAAAAAGGGATTAGTCACAACTTCTCATCTCCTAGGACCCCTAAGTAAAATGGGATAGCTAAAAGGAACAATAGGAACTTAGTTGAGGTTGCTAGAGCCATGCTTGCTGAGTATTCACTTCCAAAATACTTTTGGGCAAAAGCGGTAAACACAGCTTGTTATGTGTTGAATACGGCGAATATTAGAGCCAAACTTGATAAGAACCCTTTGATATCCTTAAGGGTAGAACACCCAACCTTTCCCACCTCCATGTTTTTGATTGTAAGATTTTCATTCATAATAATGGGAAGTCACACTTAGGAAATTTTGACCCAAAATCTGATGAAAGAGTGTTCTTAGGTTACTCAAGTGTTGGGAAATTCTTTAGGGTGTTTAGTAAAAGGACATTGGTGGTGGAGGAGACTACTCATGTAATGTTTGATGAATCTGATCATAAGGAGTCTAAAATTGAGGATGAAGATGGTGTTAGAGATATTTCCAAAGGAGTTGGAAATTTGAAGAAGAGAGTAGAATCCCAAATCACTGAAGGAGTAGGAGAGATTACCCAAGGAGTATAAAATTCAAATCTAGAGGAAAGGGTTGATCCTACACACAATTTGCCTAAGGATTAGAGATATTCTTTGAGTCATCCTAAAGAACTGATCTTAGGAGACCCCTCTGAAGGTGTTAGGACTAGGCATGGACTTAGGAAGGAAGTGAACCACTCTACCTTTATCTCTATGACTGAACCCACCAACATTAATCAAGACTTAACTGATGAGTTTTGGATCTTAGACATGCAAGAGAAATTAAACCAATTTGTTAAGAATGATATTTGGGAGCTTGTAGAATGACCAAAGGGTATAGTTGGAACCAAATGGGTCTTTAAGAATAAGATGAATGATTCTGGTGTGGTGGATAAGAATAAGGCAAGATTGGTAGCTAAGGGGTACAACCAAATATAAGGGATTGATTTTAAGGAGACCTTTGCCCCTGTAGCTAGATTGGAAGTCATTAGAGTGCTACTAGCCTTTGCCTATTACAAGGGACTTAAGCTTTACCAAATGGATATGAAGAGTGCCTTTTAAAACGAGGTAATAAAAGAAGATGTGTTTGTAGGGCAGCCCCCAGGTTTTGATAGTTCCCAATTTCTAAATCATATTTTCAAATTAAAAAAGGCCTTATATGGATTAAAACAGGCACCAAGAGCTGGTATGAGAGGCTTAGCACATTTTTACTGAAGAGGGATTTTATTAAGGGAAGTGTAGATACCACCCTTTTTTTGATAAAAGTCGGAGATGAGTGACTCATTGTTCAGATCTATGTTGATGATATACTTTTTGGATCTTCTGATAAAAAGCTATGTGATGATTTTTCTAAAGCAACGAGTAAAGAGTTTGAGATGAGTATGATGGGAGAGTTGTCCTACTTTTTTGGGATTTAGCATAAGATAATTGGATGATGGAACCTTTATAAGTCAACCAAACTATATTAAGGACATCTTGAAGAAATATAAAATGGAGAAAGCCAAGCCAATAAATAGTCCCAAAAGAAGTATAGAGGGATGATTGGATCTTTACTCTACCTGACTGCTAGTCGACCTAATATAATGTTTAGTGTTTATCTCTATGTCAGATTTTAAGCTGATCATAAAAAATCCCACCTAAGTGCTGTTGAGAGGATTCTTAGGTATCTTTTAGGGATCCAAAAGTTAGGAATCTAGTATCCTAGGTATAGAACTTCTTTTAAGATTATTAAATATTTTGATTCTGATTTTACAGGATGTAGGGTGGATTGAAAAAGCACTTCTGGAACTTACTAATTCATAGGATAATATTTAGTCTCCTGGTCTAGTAGAAAACAAAACTATATTACACATTCCATTACTAAAGCTGAGTTTATTATCTTAAGAATTTGTGTGACCCAAGTCCTTTGGTTGAAAGAACAAATTCTGAATTTAAGATTACTTAATCCTTTGTGATAACACTAGTGTCATATGCATCACTAAGATGAAAGTGCACTGAAGGAACTTGAAAGTTTGTTAGGGATGTTAAGCCCTTATGAACTAGTCCCAAGGCTAACAAAGAGGGGGGTGAATTGGATATTAAAACTAAAAACACAATCACATCCAAAACTAAGATTCACCACAAAGAAAATCAAAGTGCGGAAAATAAATGCAAAAATAATAAAGGAAAGAACACACTAGATTTATAATGGTTAGGTCAAACCTTGACCTACATCCACTCCTCAGAGGACCCTCTGAGTATTTCACTAAACTTAGTGTCTCTTCTTTAGCCCCCACAGCGAGGCGTAGAAGCCCTTATAAAATCACTTCCACCTTCCCCGATGTGGCAGAGTAGCTGGGCCCTTTGACACCAAAGAGATCTTCTTCTTCTCAAAACTTCCCTCAAGATGAGCCTTGAATCTGATGGTACTAAGGTCCAAGCTCGTCGGAGCAACCGTGTGGAACCCCCTCCACACTCCCTTTAAATCCCCTCCAAGGATCTTCTCCCTCTCTTAAACTCCACCCTTTCCTCTCTCCCTTTTAAGCTCTCTCTTCAAGTTTCCTCTAGAAGATTGAAGCTTCAATGGCTGCCAAAGACACATATCAAGTTCCTTGACAAAGCTTAAATTGAAGAGCTCCAAAAAGGCTCTTAAATGCACCAAATCAATATTATCATCCACGATGACCATGAAATTGTCCTGTATGATATGCTTAAAAAGTGGGCGTTAGAAAATCCTAAAAACTCAATTTTGGTGCTAAATATCATCCAGAATGATCACATGATCTTACTGTATGATGCGCTTAAAATGAGGGCTTTAAAAAACCCTAAAAATTTAATTTTGGTGCCTAGAATCATCCTGCATGATCGTAGGATCATCCAGTACGATGTGCAGAATTTTTACTTGATAATCCTAGACGATATTTATATAGTCAAGGCTAATTAGTACAAAAATGTAGAGAATGTCTAGGACGATATTGTGGATCGTCCAGGATTATTAGAAGAAAAATTATGGTAGTTCGGCATGGATGATTTAGGAAAATCAAGTATGTCAGCAAACATCATCCTGTACGATATAAAGATCGTCTAGGACGATCGGATTGAAAACTTTAACCATAATTAATCCCCTAATCACAGGATCAATTTAGGCATGATTTGTATTAATCATCCTAGATGATCCAGAATGTTCGGGATGATTAGAAAAAAAATTTAATCTGAAAATCTTGCCTAAATTAGCATTGGCGGTTATTTTCTAAGATCATAAAAGATCATCCTAGACGATCCAAAATTATCCAGTACGATTAGTTTAAAACTTGATCTTCTTGATTTGACTAGATCTCACTCTCTTGAGTGTATGTGTGTGTGTGTGTGTGTGTGTGTATAGTCACCAAACAAGCATACACCCTTACAAGACATGACTCAAGAAATCAAAATTATGTCAATGAATATTACAGACCCTTTTACAACATAATATTATTCAACCAATCTTGAGCTCTGATTCTTTGTTTGATGTTGCATGGTATTCATGAAATGTTAGTATACATACAAATAAATATATATTGCAAATACAAGTTGACAATAGAAAGTGAGCCATAATATTTGTTATCAACAAAAATATAAACTTATAATCTTAAGTTGCAACATAAGAATCCTATCCAATATTCAAGGACCAAACATATTGATATAAGGCATCACTTTATTAAATATCATGTGCCAAAAGAGACATTGAGTTACACCATATGACAACTGAGAATTAATTGGCTGACATCTTTACTAAACCACTAGCTTTTGACACCTTCAACACCTTAAGGACCGATTGGTTGTGATTGACATAAATATATGAACTTGTTGTTTTCTTATTTCTAAATCTTCTATTTTATTGCCTTTTATTTTATTTCTCTTTGCTTACTAGTTTTTGTTTCTCTTTTTTTTTTTTAGTTTTTCTTCTTTTGTGGCCACTGCTGAAATGATATTTTATACCATGTTTTTATTTTTTGAAATTTTGTAGTTAATATTTTACATCTCATAATTTGTTGAAGGGAGAAAACACCGTTGATTGTGTCTCTTTATCTAACCTCTTTTAGTGGTGTAATTTTATTTTCTAAACAAAAGCCTATCTCAAATTAACAACTCGACTTTGCGATTGAGTTCTTTTCTACCTTGCTACAATAATTTATTCTATATTATAATGTTCAAAGTATTTATATTACTTCAAGATTTCTCATTATCCTATCATTGAATTTATCATATGATTTTGATTCTATTTTGTGGTTTATTTTTCTCTATATTAGAGATTGATTTTTTCTTCTCTAATATATAGAAGATATACTAACAACTGAGAATATTTAAGAGTTTTGAAAAGGGATCTAGCTTGCAAAAATAACCAATGATACCAAAACAAAAGATACGCAATTATGCCAAATTGAAAAAAAAAATGTACACAAAGTGTATCAAAAATTAAAAGATGTGCAAAGTACGTCATTCAATTGACAAGAGACATAAAATGATCCAACCAAAAGCAAGTTCTCTTCTCTTTTCAAACTTTTTAAATCCTAAAGGAATTCATGTATCCACTTGAGATTTTCAAAGGCTTGATTTTGAATTTTGAGATTATGACAAATTACTTTGATACAATATTCTATAAGATATTTTTCTAGAACTAAGTCTTGAACGGATCACTTTTTCTTATCCAATTGGTTTTTCAGAGTTAGGTCTTTTAATTTTAAAAGACGATTTTGCCTTGAGAGAAGTTTGAGATAAGAGTTAATAGGATCGGATATTTTACCATTTTCGGATTTTGACGTTCTTAACTCATTGGTCTTATAAGTCTTTAAAATTGATCACATGGAGACTGTGTCATATTCAGGCTTTGATTAAAAAAAACTCTGCTTTCATTCTTTTTTCTTTTCTAGTTTTTTCTCCTCCTTTTTTGTGATGTCAAAAGGGGGAGTAGTGTTTGTAGTTGTTTTCATTTTATTTAGTTTTGATTGTTTAATTATTTGTCATCATCAAAAAGGGGGAGATTTTTACGAATCTAATTTATGGGAATATTATTTTGATGACAACAAACACTTCTGTTTCTCTATGACTTCTATGCCTACTAATATTTCAGGTCCACAAGATCAAACTGCAATTTGAACTAGTTTGTACTATTATTGTGAATCTGATTTCAGCCTAAGGCTAGTTCATAAGGGTTTTCTTTAATATTATTTTATATAAACTTGTGTCTCTCTTAGTAAATTTAATATTTTGATTAAGGTTGATGATTTTCAATGTCTTTATTATTTAACAAACATGAATGATAACCTTTGTTTAATAATATTCTTTTTTTATTTTTGAAAAACTCGAATGTCTATATTTTTATAATCGTTTGATTATCATATGTGGATGCTTGTTAAAGAAGATTATACACCTCCTTCTCATGAAATAAATGGCACTAAAACTGAACTTTCTTTTACTGAATAGAATTTTGATGAAAGAGATTTAGCATAACTTCAAAATTTAGACCTCCCAAGTTTGAACAGTATAGCTTTAAGTTAAGTAGAAGGCGGGCTGAAAATTCGGAGGGGCAGGATATTTGAGGTTGTATTTTGATTCTAAGATATAGGCAATGATATGTCCTTGGGCAAGGTTGGGCTTCCTCCTATATCCTTGATCTCGAATACTAGTTAGATGCTCAATGTAGCAAAAAATCAAATCAGTGGCATTGAATTCACGACGGGCTAAAATATAAAAAGTGGTGATCAAAAGAAGAGGAGTGATATGAATGTGATCACCAGCTTTTAGAAGTATTGAGATATGAAGGACATGCTGGCTTGTCCTAGCATCTTTGAGTAAAGTAAGCATTAGTATTTCTAAAAAAGTGGATGGCCGGAGCATAGTCATAGTCAAGATCAGAACTTAGGCTGTGGAGTTTGTCCCTTGTGGTGGAAATTTGCAAAACCTCTTTATAGTCCTGATATGTGATTTCGACGGGATGTTGATTCATATAGGACCCGAGAGCAGTGAAAGAAGAATTTTTAAGGAGGCTAGAAAAAAATTCAAAAAGAACCTCGGAGTTCAATGGGATAATTTGAGTGAGAAGGTAAGGTCAAGAAAGTGTGCGCAAATAAATTTAGGACAGTAAAGGATAGAATGTGAGGGTTGGCAGTCTGGGTTACAATGATCCCAGACATTTTATACCTTATATAGGCGGCTTGATCAACTACATCAGTAAAGCGAGGATCTAGATTCGCCCTTGAGGAACTCCCAGAAGCCATGTGAGACCTCTTTCCTCCTACCATGATCAAGAACAATAAGGAATTAGGAAGTGAAAGATTGATGGGAGAAGAGTGTGTGAGAAAAAATATTTGAAATCCTCAGATTTTAAAGAATCAGTCTGATCGTCCAAGATGATCGCATAATTGTCAAGAACAATCAGGTGTAATAATTGTGCCTGGGACGATTGGTCAAAAAGGCGGTAATATTGTCCAGGATGATCAGATATCGTCTGGGATGATAAGACATAGGTAATCATCCCGATGAGACATTCCGGATGATCGTTGAAAAAGCAGATCATCTGGGATGATTAGGTGGATTATCTAGAAAGATGCATAATATTGGATCGTATTAATCGAATCTAAAATTTTTAAAGCATTGCCACGTGTATCATTCAAGGCGAACAGATGGTCATCCAAGATGAACAGATGGATTATCCAACATGAATAGATGGATCGTCCGGGATGATCACTAATAATTGATCGTACCAGGTGAATTTAAAGGGTTTAAATACATTGTCACACGTATCGTCTATGACAAATAGGTGGATTGTACTGGATGATTACCAATAATTGAGCAAAGAGTAAGAATATCATCCAGGATGAAGAGAATCATCCAGGACGATCATAAATGATTGAAATAGAAGATGATCAAATCATCCAAGTTGATAGAGCATCATCTAGGATTATGAATAGCAAAAGAGTCATATCAAATGATTAGATGGAATTTCAATAGTGAATTGAGCCGATCATCTAGGACGATATGAATATCGGCCGAGTTAATGTGATAATGGATGCAGATGATCAGAGAAGGCCTAAAAATACAACAACACTAGTAAAAGATAAAGTAAAATAAAAATATAAAAAAAAGAGATAAAAATGAAATGAAAATAAAATAATAAAAAAAAATTATCATTTTTTTAATTTTTTTATTTTTTTTGTTTAGAAAACAAGGCATGAATATGATAAATAAACCAAGTGATTGAATTTAAAGATTTATAAGACCAATGATTCAACATCATCAAAATTTGAAAAAAGGTAGAATATCCAATTCTACTAACCCTAGCTCGAACTTTTCTCAGGGCAAAATCATCTTTTGAAAATAAGAGAACTAACTCATAGTAAACCAACT
Source organism: Dendrobium catenatum (assembly GCF_001605985.2). NCBI lineage: Eukaryota > Viridiplantae > Streptophyta > Magnoliopsida > Asparagales > Orchidaceae > Dendrobium > Dendrobium catenatum. Next base: position 1,116,060 of record NW_021319269.1, on the reverse strand, counting down.
AGATAAGAAAAAAGAGATCCGTTCAAAATTTGGTTCCAGAAAAATATCTTATAGAATAATGTATAAAAATAATTTTCCACAATCATGAAATTTGAAATCAAGCCTTTCAAAATTTCAAGTGATACTTGAATTCTTCTAAGATTTAGAAGTTTGAAAATATAAGAGAACTTGCTTTTGGTGAGCTCATTTTATGCCTCTTGTCAATTGAATGGCGCAATTTGCGCATCTTTTAATTTTTGATACACTTTGTCTATATTTTTCAATTTGGCGTCATTGAACATCTTTTATTTTAGCATCATTTGCCACTTTTTTATTATTTTTGCAAGCTAGATCCCTTTTTGAAATTGTTAAATATTCTCAGTTGTGAGTATATCTTCTAGATATTAGAGAAGAAAAACTCACTCTCTAATACAGAGAAGAACAAACCACCAAACAAAATCAAAATTATATGATAAATGCAATAACAAGATTTTAAATAACTTGAAAGTAATATAAAGACTTTGAACATTATATATATAAGATAGATTACTATTGCAAGATAGATTACTATTGCAAGATAAAAAAGATCTTAATTGCAAAGTTTAGTTATTAATTTAAGATATATTTTTGTTTAAAAAATAAAATTATACCACTAAAAGAGGTTATAGGGAGGGAAAAAATAAACAGTGTTTCTCCCTTAAACTGATTTAGGGATGTTTAGACATTGACTATTAATTTCCAAAAAAACACAAGGCAAAATATCATTTCAACTAAAAAAGGAAAACCAAAAACATTACAGATGTAATAATTATAAAGTAACAACAAAAATTAAAAAAAAAACTAAAATAGAAAATAATAACAATCAACAGAGTAGAAAAGATGCAATTCAAACTTTTATTAAGTAGCAAGTTTATACAACTATGAGCCATGAGACTCTCCTGTTCAAGTATCATATGCTCTCATGAGGTCTTTGGTGAGAGAACACCTACAAAAATCATCAACTGTCAGATTTAGGAAACCAAATAGGTTTGGATCCCTTCTTATGAAAAGAAGAATACAATGCATGTGTGTTATGCTGTGAATCATGCAATTTGGGTCTCCACACCCAATGTGTACTATGGTGAATAGTGCAAATGTGTGAAATGTGTCCTAGCATGCCACATAAGAAACATCTAACTCCAGCAAAAGGATTTACTAATCTGTTTGGGTTATAATACATCTTCCTAGGTTTTGGCTTTAGATCAAGTGTTGATGTATTCCAAGTTCTTTCAAGTGTATTCAATTTAGCTTTAAACCTCAACTTAGCACTTTCTAAAATAGAATTATTATTAATATTCAAATAGTGCTTTCTAAGCTCAGATTTTTTAGTATAAGTTTTAAAATCAGATTCAAATGAGGTGTATGATGCTTTCAAAAAATCATGCTCAATAATCAAATCAAAATGCTTTTTATTTAAATCATCAAATTCATCAAGTAAAGGTAAGTGATTGCTATCAAGTAGAGTGTGATCTTTACTTAAACTTTCATGCTATTTTTGCAAATTCAAAAACTCCAATTTTAAACTAGCATGCATTTTCTTAAGTTTTTTATATGATGCATGAATTTTATCACAACTTTTAAGTAATTAATCATAGGTTGGTTCACATACCTCTTCTAGATCAGATTGACCAAGATGATCCCCCACTAAGTACAAGTTTTTTATCGCCTCATCTGCTTCAGTCTCAAATAAGTTAGATGTAGAACCTGCCCAGAAAGAAATTTGGTACTGCTTCTTATCCTTCCTATATTTGGGTTTCTCCTCACCCTTCTTCTTGCTTGGGTGCTCCTTAAGTATAGGACAATCAGCTTTAACATGTCCAAGCTTCCTGCATTCAAAACAAACAATATTAGAATAACTTTTATAATTTTTGCTATCCTTACATCTTTTCCACTTCTGATGATACATGTTGTTTTTTTTGTAAAAAGCTTTTAAATTGCCTAGTGTTGAAGGCAACATCATCATTTTTAGATCTGAAAGAATCAGTGTCTGTTTTGTTGGCTTTTTGTGCGAAAGTTTTCCCCTTATTTTTCTCACCTACATCAAGATTTCTTTGATTCACCCCTTGCTCGTAAGAAATAAGTGATCCAAATAAATTATCAATAGAATAAGTATTTAAATATTTAGATTAAGTAATTGTAGTGTTTTTAGCATCAAAAGAAGAAGACAAGCATCTCAAAATTTTATTGACTCTTTCATAATTAGTTAGCTCTCTTCTTAAAGCATGCAATGAGGTGATAATTTGAGTAAACTTAGTATACATGTTAGAAATTATTTCAAAATTTTTCATACAAAAAATTTCTTAGTGATCCAACAAAATATTCAACCTAGATTATTTAAATTTATTGGTTCCTTCATAAGTTACGCATAATCTATCCCAAATTTCTTTACCAGTTGCACAAGTTGAAACACGCATATAATCTTCAGATTTTAATGCATAGAAAAAATAGTTTAAGCATTTTGCATTAAGTTGTGCTAAATCTCTTTCATCAAAAATCCATTCAGTAAAAGAAGGTTCAGTTTTAATACCATTTATTTCTCGAGAAGAAGGTGTATAACCTTCTTTAACAAGCATCAACATATGATAATCAAGAGATTATAAAAATGTTGACATACAAGTTTTTCAAAAATCAAAAGGAATATTTTTAAACAAAGGTTGTCATGTAATAGAATTCCTTCCAATGTATTACGATTACCAAAGTTAGCCATGGATCAAAATTCAAAAGTTTTAAAAAACTCAATTTTATGAGTCAAGCTCTAGTATCACTTGAAAGTTTGTTAGGATTGTTAAGCCCTTATGAACTAGCCCAAGGCTAACCAAGAGGGGGGTGAATTGATATTTTAAAAAATCTTTCAGTCAAAAATACAAACTCAAACCAAACTAAAATTCACCCCAAATATATTTAAAGTGCAAAATATTAAATGCGAAAAAAACAATAGTAAATAATATAGAAATTTATAGTGGTTCGATCAACTCGGCCTACGTCCACTCCCTGGAGGCTCCCTCCGAGTATTGCACTAAACTTAGTGATTCTTCTTTTACTCCCACAGCAAGGCAGAGAAGCCTTTACAAAACCTCCTTTCCACTGACACCAGTTAGGCAGTGAACCCAACTCCTTTTGCTTCCTCCTAAAGAGGGCAAAGACCTTAATCGATTGCTGAAGTAGACCTCCCTCAAACCTCCAAGGATAAGGGACGACAATCATAGTAGATGACTTGTATCCTTACTTGGAGTGACCTTTGTGAAACCCCTCACAAAATCCTACTCACAAGATTCACTCTCTCTCCCTCTCCTCCCTCTCCTCTAGCCTCTCTCAAGTCAAGATATCACTAAAAGATGATCTCTTCAAAGGAACAAGAGATCTTAAATAGAAGAGCTTCATAATAGCTCTTAATTATAATAAACTAACTTTATCGTTCAGGACAATATAAATATCATCCTGTACAATCAGTACAAATTAAGAACAATCAGCTAGGACGATTTGAGATGATCAAAAGATTTTTGTTCATATCATCCAGGCTGATATAATATCGTCATATATCATTAGTACAAATCATTGAGTATCATCCAGACAATCGCACTGAATGGATGTCTGGATGATAAAAAAAAGCTTGATCATCCAGGCCGTTCACACAATCATCCCGAAAGATGAGTTTAAATTCATAAAAATAGTCTAAAGCATCACCCTGAATAGTAACTAGCCGATGTGTGATCATCCAGGAATAACTAAGGTTTTTTTGAATTGATCGTCCCAACCGGTCCAACAATCACCCACGATAATATGATCGAGAAATCAAAACTTTAATTACTTTCATTAATTACCAGATTAATTTAGGTATAATTATGTAGCATCGTCTAGGATGATGTCAAAAAATAAATAATATCTAAATAGATCTGGTAGTTGATTCTTTCTGATTTGAACCTATCATCCTGGTCGATACAAATATCATCCAGGATGATGAGCTTAATGACGGCTGCCTTAACCAGGATGTCGTAATTAGGGTTTCTATTTTTAACTGATTGTCTAGGCCAATTTTTGGATCATCCCGGACGATGTGAAAAAAATAGAAATCTCTAAATCAGATAGAAAAAATTCCCCCAAGTGGGTGTGTGCAAGTTTACATAGCATCAGGAACCATATTGTTTATAATAGACTCAAGAAAGGAAAAAGTTTACAAACTGACTCAGATCTAGTCTACCCAATCTTAAGCTAGTTCAAATTGGAATTTGATCTTGTGAACCTGAAATATTAGTAGGCAAGATAGTTATAGAGAAATAGAAGTATTTGCTATCATCAAAATTCTATTCCCTAAAATGAGATTTGTAACAATCTCCCACTTTTTATGATGGCAAACATAAAAATTATAAAAGCAGTTCAAAATAATTTAATGAAAATAGTGAGAAGAAATAAACATAGTTCAACAAAATAATAGCAGTACAAACTAGAATCAGTGCAAAGTAGAATAATAGTATAAACTAGAACAGTACAGCTACTCCCCCTTTTGACATCACAAAAAGGAGGGGAAAAAAGGAAAAAAAGAACACATAAATTGTAAAACAGGAAAAGACTAAAACAAGGAAAACAATATCACAAAAACTAACTAAAAGAAAGACTGGCCATGATCATCCGAAGGAGGAGGTGATGGTAGTGGTGGATGCTGAAAGTAACTTGACAGAGTGGCGAACTGCTCTCCAAATCAGGCAATATCCTGGTCGAAAGAAATGAGTCAAAATGAGTAACTCCTCAACATGTTGTTGCTCCTATGCAGCAACATAAGTCTCAAACCATATCTCCCACTGGTCAAAAAGCTCCACCAACTGATCTAGTTGAGAGTGCTGGCGGAGTGGAGCAGGTGTAGTAATAGGTGCAGGAGCTACCTCCTCCTCAGCACCCTCAGCTTCCTCATGCCCCAAGTGGAGATGAGTACTATGAAAAAAGTGAAAGGAGTTGTTTTGGTAGAAGGCTGGATAAAAATTTAGAGGGGCAGAATATTGGAGGTTGTATTTTGATTCTAATATATAGTCAATCATATGTCCTAAGATAAGATTGGGCTTCCTCCTATATTTTAGATCTTGAATACTAGTCAGATGCTCAATGTAGCTAAAAATCAAATTAGTGGCTTTAAATTCACGACAGGTCAAAATATAAAAAGTGGTGATCGAAAGAAATGAGTGATATGAATGTGATCACCAGCTTTTGAAAATATTGATGTACGAAGGACATGTTGGATTGTCCTAGCATCTTTGAGTAAGGTGCTAGACTCTCCAATATGAAAGTGAGCATTAGTGTTTCTTAGAAAGTGGTTGGTCAGAGCCAATTATAGTTAGGATCAGAACACAGGGTGTGGAGTTTTTCCCCTATGGTGGAAAGCTGCAAAAGCTCTTGACAGTTCTGATATATGATTTTGATGGGACGTGAAATTACAAGATGGACAAGAGGGGGGAGTGAATTGTGAAAATATTTTTACAATAGTTAAAACCTAAGCAGGAGTTCTAATATTTTTTTTATGTTTTAAAGTTTTAACATGAAAATTTAAACAACCTTTTTTTCCACAAAATTTCCCTAGCAAATATTGAAAAATAAAATGCACGCAGTAATGAAAGAAAATAAGGAAAAAGCACATCGAGATTTTTATAGTGGTTCGTTCAAACCATGACCTATGTCCACTCCTCGGAGTCCTCCACTCTGGGTATTTCACTACAAGCAATAGCTCTCCTTTTGCCCCCCTTGGCAAGGCGGAGAAGCCCTTACAATACTCCCTTTCACCAACCCGGCATGGTGGAGTGCCAAACTCTGTTTTCACCCTCCTGGTGACGGTAGAGAACCTTCTCGTTTTTCTCCCTTCTAGAGAAGGCATAGTACCTCGTGGTCATGGATGTAGAAGAGCCTTTCCCCTTAGAGATCCTCCCACAAATTCTTCTAGGGCCACAGGAGGAGCAAAATGCAGCAAGTTTGGAGCAACCGTGTGATCTACCTCACACCTCTTCTCCCTCACAATGCTCACCTTCTCCTTCCTCTCTCAAACCCTAAAGAACTTCTCAAGAGCTCTCTCCCCCGGAATCCCTCTCTAACCACATTCTCCTCTCTGATTCACACACTCAAAATAAGACAAGTTTTTCACCTCAAAATAGACTCCAAAATCCCTGAGATTTCAAAAATAGTCGTTACTATCATACAATACGGTTTATACTCGTACAGTATGATATGTATAAATAGACTTCGTCCTGGTATGAAGTGGTACGAATAGTTCAAAAGCATTCATACAGTACGATCATAAATCGTACGGTACGATACATGACACTTCTGTTCGTACAGGATGATAGTCAGGACAATCAAACATCGTCTCTATTCATCATATGGTACGATTGGCATTGTATAGTGCGATGAGACAAAATCAAAGAGATCATCCAGGACGATCTTCGGGACGATTATAATTCATCTCTGTTCATTGTAGTGTATGAATAGGTTCGTACAGTACGATGTTCAAATTATAATTAAGCCCAGATTTCTTGCACTAATCACGAATTAAATTAAGTAAGTATTTAAACAAAATCGTATAGTACGAATATGTTCATACAGTACGAGCGGCGGAAAATAACTTACTTAACTTAAAACGGCTGCTAGGGTTTTGTCTCTGAACATATCGTACAGTACAAATACATTCGTACGGTACTATCTATTCACATAATCGTCCTACAAAGCTCTGATCATACGGTACGAAATAACATCGTACTGTACGACCTACAGAGAAAGAAAACTCTAAATTTTTCATTTAAAAACACTCTCCCCCTGTGTGTGTGCATGGTTGCTCAGACTTTTATGCATTTTATGGCTAGACTCAAGAAAATAAAAATAAAATAAAATCAACAAAATACATTACAGACTCATACTCCTAATCTACCCATTCTTGAGTCTTCCTGTGTCCTGAGTAGCTTTTGATCTTCCTGAAATGTTAGTACTCACAGACAATAGCAAATAAAATAATATTCAATGAATAGACAATTCAAATGACATTATTTGTCATCATCAAAATCTCAAACTCGAAGTTATGGGTTGCAAAGGACATTGATTCATATAGGACCCGAGAGCAATGAAAGAGGAATTTATGTGGAGACTAGCAAAATATTCAAAAAGAAGCTCAGAGTTAAATGGGACAGTGAGAGTGAGAAGGAAGGTCATGGAAGTGTGTGCAAATAAATCTAGGATAGGATAGGATAGAAAGTGCGGGTTGATGGTCTAGGATATAATGATCCCAACTATTTTGTGCCTTAGATAGGTAGCTTGATCGGCCACATTAGTAAAGCGAGGTTCTAGATTTGCCCTTGAGAAACCTAAAAGCCATGCAAGACCTCTTTCCTCCTGCCATGATCAAGAATAATAAGGAAATAGGAAGTGCAAGACTGATGGAAGAATTATGTGTGAGAAAAATGTTTGGAATCCTTGGATTTTAAAGAATCGGACTGATCATCCAGGATGATCGCAAAATAGTCCAGGATGATCGGGTGTAATAATTGTGTCCAAGACGATTGGTTAAAAAGGCGGTAATATCATCCAGGATGATCAGATATCATCCGAGATGATAAGACACAGGCAATCATCCTGATGAGACATTCCGGATGACCATTGAAAAAGCATATTGTCTTAAACAATTAGGTGGATCATCTAGGATGATAGAGCATCATCCAGGACGATTAGAAGAAGAAGAGTCATATCACTCATTTAGATGAAATTTCAACAGTGAATTGAACCGATCATCTAAGGCGATATGAATACCGGCCGGGATGATGTGACAAAAAAGTTTAAAATCAGATGATAGATGGATATGATTAGAGAAGGCCTAAAAACACAACAACACCAGTGATATATCATCAAAAATTTATCTTGATCAAGAACGAATCTTGAGGCAAAAATTGAGTTGGAAACATCAAAAATTAAATTGGAGACCATTTGTACTCTGATTTTAATAAACATGTAGTCAAACTGAGCATCTTGAAAATACAAACCCAACGACACCAAATTCGACTCAATCCGAGCCCAAATGGGTCCAAATCAAGGATATGAAGCACTATTGGAAAGTTTTAATTGTTGCAAATTCAGGTCTATAAACTATGTTTTGATGATTGGCAAATACTCTTACTTAACTTGGACTGACTTTTACTACTGACCTTTCAAGATTTAAAGATCGGACGGAAAAATGGAGCCAGCTCAAGATGGGGTAGATTAGGGTTGAGTTGGTCTGTAATTTTATTTTTTCCCTCTTGAGTCAATTGTAATCTTTGGTGTGACTAATTCAAAGTAACCCTACACACACACTTGAGAGACTTAGAATTTCTATTTTTACTCAAATCGGCCAGGACGATAATTACATCATCCTGGACGATCAGGCTTAAAACAGCAAATCTAATCAGTGGTTCTTAATTAAGGCATCCATTATTAGCAAATCATCCTGGACGATACGTGTATCGGCCAGGATGATAGGATAAAAACAGAAAGAATTTGCCGCCATAAATAATAATGGTATTCTGTATTTTTGGAAATCGGCCAGGACAATCTTGGATCGGCCTGGACGATACTCACAATTATGCCTTAATTAATCAGACAAATCAAGGAAGTAATTAAGGATGATTGATACGATCACATCATCCTGGACGATCGCAGGATCAGCCAGGATGATCTATTCAAAAATCCTTAGTTACTTCTGGATGATTAATATCGGCCAGAAAAAATTCAGGGCGATGCTCTGGATGATTTTTATCTAATTTGAACTGATCAGCCTGGATGATCGTCATATCATTCGGGATGATCAAGTCCATTTTCAATCATCCAGTTTACATTTAGGGTGATGCTCTGACCGATCTCATGGGATTTGTACTGATCGGCCAGAACGATGTCAATATTTTTCACAAGGGTTGCTCCAAGCATTGTTCCACTTCTTCTTCCCTAGAGTCTCTTACCCTTGGAAGGGTTGGGAGAGGTAAGTTCCAGTAAGAGATCAAGGTTCTCTTCCTACTTCAGGAGGAAGCAAAAGGAGGAAGGTTCTCTACCTTGTTGGGTGTGGCAAAAAGAGGTGTTTGTAAAGGCTTCTCCGCCTAGCTGTGGGGGCTAAAGGAGAGTCATGATTGTAGTGCAATACTCGGAGGGCACCTCAGAAGAGTTGATGTAGGTTGAGTTGACCGAACCACTATAAACCCTTGTGTTCTTGTATTTATTGCTTCCGCATTTATTTCTTCCGCACTTTTTTGTGGTGATTTGGTTTGTACTCATGCTTTGCCTAAAGATTTTTTAAAATACCAATTCACCCCCCTCTTGGTTAGCCTTGGGCCAGTTCTATAGGGCTTAACATCCCTAACGAACTTTCAAGTTGTATGAGAGCTTCTTTCATAAAATAAGTTCTTAAAAGCTTTTGAATCTGATCCATGACTAACTTTGGGAATCAAAACACTACTGAAGGTTATTCAATTACACGACCTCCATTGTTTGACAACTTACCTTTTAATTTCTGGAAAACCCCCATGTCAACATTTTTACAATCTACTGATTATCGCATGTGGATGCTTATTAAAGAAGGATATTCTCCACCTTCTCGTGAAATTAATGGTGTTAAAACTGAAGTTGCTTTTACTGAATGGACTTTCGATGAAAGAGATTTAGCTCAATTGAATGCAAAATGTTTGAACTGTTTTTTCTGTGCTTTAAAATCTGAGGATTACATGCGTGTTTCAACTTGCAAAACTGGTAAAGAGATTTGGGATAAATTGTGCATCACCTATGAAGGTACTAATGAAGTTAAACAATCCCGTTTGAACATTCTCTTGCATGACTACGAACTTTTTCGTATGAAACCTCATGAATCGATTTCTGACATGTACACAA